>NC_060288.1:33366928-33666928 GCF_021613505.1 Equus quagga | reverse complement strand
TTCCCTAAGAACAGCCATTTTGATCCTGGCTGTCTAACAGACTGCTGATTTGCATGTTCTCTTTATCAAGGAAACAAGGCCAAACATGGTGAGAAATTCAGAGAAAACTGAATACAGAATCAACATGCACTAAGATCAACATAATCAAAACCAAAATAAAACAAACAAGACAACAACAGAAGCCTAGGTCCTAGGCGATATTATTATATTCAGTCCCAAGCCTAATACTACTAGGCTACAGTAATATTAATTCAGTTACTTTGGTCCTTAAAAAGTCACTTTCTTAATTTAAGAAAACTTCTTGGAGTAAATTTCTCTTATAGTGAATTTTACTCAATCTTCAGTATGTGCGCGCATGTGTGTGTGCACATATATTCTTGAACATTATTTGACCACGTAATTGTTTTCCAAATGTCTCTGTACTAGTCAGTGAGGGTAGGAGTGACAGCATCCAGGACAGTATCATTATGTCTGAAAAAAATGGGGCTACCAGCCAATCAGTTGGTAGAAGCAGACACTGGAGAAATAGTAACAATGATAGCAGATAAATTACATGCGGAGGAAGCCATATGCAGGAAGAGAAAGTGGTGGTGGTTGGGGTAAGGTCATGGTGGTGAGTGAACAGCTAATGAGGACACCACTGGTTGTAGAAGAGGAATGGAAGCTTTCTATTTATTTCTCTGGAAATAGGATTAGAACCTGATTTAGTATTTCTCTGCTTCATCTCGTATTTTTGTTATCTAACTTATTTACAATTGGGAAATAAAAAACTTTTGTCTACTCATGACCTATTAAAACAGAACTTCACAAAAATATAAATATATTAAGCTTGTGTAATATATTTAAATATATCAGGCTTGTATAACAGAAATGAATGTCAAGTCAGATTTGAGTATGCAAAAATATAACTCCTATATTTCTCTATAACTAAAGTTGGGTGAAATCTGGGGGCATCAATTCTACTTGGTAGTGGAAAACCATATTTTCAATTCAAGGTAAATTCAATCATTTTTAGATTCATTTAGTTTACCTTCTGGGTAAATATTTAGGCTATTCTGGAATCTGTCCTTCCACTTTTCCTTCCTGTGTCCCTGGTGTCAGGGAAAATGTATCTTGTTATTACATTAGTCACCTGGATCATTTTTATTCAGCCAGAGAAAACTACGTGACATGCAAGAAATTCTACCAAAATCTCATCATGTTCAAACGATCAATTGGCAGTGGTAACATGTTAATACAAGTACCTTAGCAACAACAAAAACAGTGACCTCAAAGCTCATTTGAGACTTACTAAGAAACAGTGACTACCTCAGAGAACAGTGTGCGTAAACCTAAATCAGCCGAGGTGACAAACACTCAGAGGGCAAATATTTGTTTTATGGCAACTACTGTAAAGATCATACTGTCATTTTATTCCTGAGAAGGTCCTGAAATTGATAGGAATGTAATGAATTCTGAGATGCAAATGAAAACTGGGATAATTTTGTTATTTAAGTCACTGCATTGCCCTATCTCTAGATCCAAAGTTGCAGGAAAATATCTCTACACATCATTATGAGAAGTATATTTTTAAAAGAAACAAGGCCCAAAATACCATAGTTCTCTAGAAGAAATAAGGAAAGCATCTTCTTCATGAAATGCACAAAGCTTCCAGCTGCGAAACTGAGTTGATGAATTTGCACCACCATCTTCCAAATCAGCAAGCACAAGAGGATCCGGGTCTTGAATGTAAATGGTTCCCACTAGAGAATAAGGGAAGCTAAACAACCCAGTAGCCTCATCACCATCAATAGGTCCTTCTAGGGCTGAATGGATCAAAAAAGCATCCTACTTCTCTGTTGACATCATTTGAAAGTGAGCATCTATTTAGTGTTGCAGAAGTTTGCTATAGTGACTCCAAGAAGACTCAAGTGGCAACAGGACTGAGAAATTATTATTATTGGCACATAATGTCAAACTTTTTAAAGTATACAACCAGCATTTTCTTAATATTTTCTTTGTAACTTTTAATATGAATTTTTTTAAAGATAAAATTAGGGAGCATAGTATAATGAAGCTCTGGTTACGCTTTATGGCATATCTTAAAACAAATTTTAGCCATTCTATCACCCATAGACACTGCTACATTATGTATCTCTAATATAGACTTTTTTGGTAGCAGCTTTATTGAAATATAAGACACTCACTTATTTACAAGTACACAATTCAATGGTTTTAATATGTTCACAAATTGTCTATTGAAGACTATGATCAGTTTTAGAATGCTTTCATCACGCCAAAAAGAAATTCTGTACTCTAGCTATCACCCCGCAGTCTTTACCTTCCCCACCTCTGGAAACCACTGATCTACTTTCATATTTATAGTATTGTCTATACTGGACATTTCATATGAATGGAATCATACAATATGTGACGTTTGTATTTGCCTACTTTCACTTCACACATAGTTTTTAGGTTTATCCATGTTGAGAATGAATCAGTACTTCATCTGTTTTTATGGGCACATAATATTCAATTATATGGCTATACCACATTTTGTTTATCCATTGATCAGTTGATGGACATTTGGGTTGTTTCCATCTTTTGGCTACCATAAATAACACTATTATGAACAATCGTATACAAGATTTTTGGCTGGACACATGTTTTTATTCAACCTCACAGTGTAGTTTCTGGGTCATATGGTAATTCTATGTTGAACTTTTTATTACATTCACACCAGTAATGTGTGAGAGTTGATTTCTCCACATCCTCGTCAACACTTATTTGTGTGTCTTTTTTATTCCAGCCATCCTTGTGGGTATGAAGTGGTATCTTATTATGGTTTTGATTTTTATTCCAGTGCCTAATGATGTTGAGTATCTTTTCATGTGCTTATTGGTCATTTGTATATATCCTTTGGAGAAATGCCTATTCATATTCTTTGGCCATTTTTAATAATGTTATTTTTATTTTCACTCTTAAGATTGTTAGAGTAGCTTATACTGTAGGTAGAAGTCCTGACCAGATATGACACATAAATATTTTCCCCATATTTAGCTATGGACATGCATAGAGACTCAATTGTCATTTTTTCGTACCGTTATTTCTTTCTCTTGCTTTTTTAAGGTTAATAGAATCATAGTCAGTAGGAAGGTAGAACTTTGGTAATTTTCCAAGCTGATACACCTCTTTCTTCTTGATAATTGTAGCTTCTCCCTTCTCCTAATCTCTTGCATATTGTTATTGAGGTTCTAAAATGTTTTAGTGTTCTAGAAGATGGGAATATCTTAGCTTATTTGAAAGGTATGCCAATTACAAGCATCCAATTTTTAAACTAGAGAACAGATTGAGATGATTTTATTCCAACTAGAAGATGTAACTATTTATTTAATAATTGAGCTCTAAGGCCAGCCCCGTGGCCGAATGGTTAAGTTCACACACTCTGCTTCAGTAGCCCAGGGTTTCACAGGTTCAGATCCTGGGCATGGACATGGCACCGCTCATCAAGCCATGCTGAGGCAGCATCCCACATGGCACAACCAGAAGGACTTACAAGTAGAACACACAACTATGTACTGGGGGGCTTTGGGGTGAAGAACAAGAAGGAAAAAAAACGAAGATTGGCAACAGATGTTAGCTCAAGTGCCAATCTTTATAAAAAAAAATGCCGTCTAAGATCACCTGATATATCTGTCAACAATACAAACAAATTAAATGTAGATCAGGTATATGTGTAAAAGATGGCATTGAAATATTATAAATCTGGACCTTAGGCAATACTGACATGTCTATTTGAAAGTCATTAGTAAATAGATGCAATTAAAAGCTATGGCAATAAAGAAAATATTTTAAGAAGAGAATAAAGCTAGAAAGAGGAAAGGAACGAGGACTAATACCTGAGGCTCTTCCATTTAGGAGCTAGGCCTTAGAAGAGAAACTATAGAATGTTATTGAGAAGAAACAGCCGATACGTCAGGAGGGAAAACATACGGTTGAGATAATGAATATGCCAGGACAAAATTGTGCTTCAAATAGAAAGGAATGGGCAAGTGATGCTGGTTCCTTTGGAGTAAGCAACAGGGATATTTCTTTTCACTTTATCAAGAGCAGTTTCAGGGATGTCTGGGGGATAGAAAATAGATTGAAATAGGCTGTTGAATGAATGAAAGATAAGAAAATTAAGTTAAGAAATTGAGAAGCGTTACCAGGAAATGGAGAAGAAAAATGAACAACTGGCTGGGAAGGTATCCATAGTTAAAGAAAGGTCTCTTGTTGTTTTGTTCAGGTTGTCTGTTTGAAGGCTGGCAAAAACACAGTACAGGGGGCCAAATTCATGAAGTAGGATAAAGAGGGAATAAATAAAGTAGTGAAATCTCGAAAAAGACAAAGTGGCTATCATTTGTGAAATGCCAGGTAAAGACTCTTCTGAGCAAAGACATGAAGTCAAGGAAAACAAAAATAGGCTTGTTTAGTGATAACCGAAAATCAAAACCACCGGGCTACGTATTTCATACCTATCTGCTCTCAATGGACTATTCAAACTGGTTCCATCTTGTCACACCTCACTCAGGAATAAGGTATTCTCTCCTTTCTCCAGGATCCTCAAATTTCCTACCCTGTGTTTTAATGGTGTATGAGGGCTCAAGACGGTCAGATTGTCCAGAGAACAGGTGTGCCCTGAGTCAAACCAAAAGAGACTCCACAAAGACAGAAGGTAATCCTGTTCTTGTCCTTGTGCTTCTCTGGTGTTCAGGATAGTTTTCTATCTACAACTGAAGCCCTATCCTTGTCACCATGAAGGTTTCTCTACTATTCCTCTTTCCTCTGCATGCCTCACCTTTGCCTCTCCAGTTGATAGAATTAATATAGTCCATGAAGGGCTCAAAATACTTTTTCTATACGTGTTCCTTTGGATCTTTCTGTCTGTCACCCTCCGCATCATTTGTGTTGGTAACTTGCAGCTCTCTATGTGGGCTGAGTGGATAGCTGATATAGTCAGGATGCAATTAGCATAATTTTGTGTGCATAAAAAGCAGGGAGAATTACAAATCCAGATTAAGAAACATTGTCTGGCCACAAAACAAAGAGGTAACATACCCATAGACTCATAGCTCCAAAGAATCATTTCTCATCCGGTTTTCCATATATTCATTCAAGTTCTACATGTCTCCAATTTAATGAATAAACAACTATGTTTGCTCGCAACAGAGTCAAAGGTTAGTCCTTCTTAGCGGTTTTGAATAATGCAAAGAAAACAATGGTACTGTTCTGTTCATCCTCTTATTAGTTATGTGACTCTGGCAAAGTTATTTACTCTCTCTACATTTCAGCTTCTTTGTTTGGTATACGGACCTAAAGCTTCTCACTTCCCAGAGTTTTGGGTAAATTTAACGAGGTCATCAATGCCCTCCTCAATTGGCTGTGGCAATTCCTACAATAAGCCCCAATTTTTTTTTTTACTTGAAAAATGAACTGACTCCAAATTGAAATCCATTTTTGGAAAGCGGATCAGGAGGAAATGTGCACCAGTTACCATGCAACAAAAATAATTGCATTAATCACTTCATTTCCTACCTGCAGAGCCTCAGTTAGTGCTGCTACTGCAGACACCTGACGTCCACGGAGCTCGTACTGTGTGTCAACTTCTCATCTAAAGGTTTTACATGTGTTGCGTAATGAATCCTCACAGGATCCTGTAATTTAGATGTTAACATTATCCCTTTTCCACAGATGTAGAAACTTAGGTCGACTCAGAGAGGTTAAATACGTTTCATATGAGTTTCTAATGATACAAGAAAATCTTATTAGAGAGAAGTGGACTAAATGACTCAGCGAATGGCCCATAACTAAGAGCCAGGGCATTGCATTCTAAGCTCACTTCGTAAATTAGTTGCATGAAATTACATGACAGCATTTTCACACTAGATGTCTCAGATTCCTACTCAAAAAAATGATATAATGAAAATTTTCTCTGTTACTTTATGAGACAAGTAGTAAGCAACAAATGAGATCTTTAAAAAAACTATAAATGGGTTCTATATATCTAAAAACCTTCTTTTAATGCAAACTTTACTATCCTCAATTTTACATTATCCACTCAAATTGTAGTACATGAATTTCACTCGTAATCTACATTAATTTTTACACTTGACAGTAAAGTTATTCTTTCATTTTTTATATTGCTATACCATGAGGATATATACTACTTACTGTGCATCTCCAACTCCTTGTCATTGGCAATACAAAAGCATTAAAATTTAAAGACTATATAGGAGAGAATGACTCATTTGTACACTGATATACTTGAAATGAAAGGAGTATTAAAGGTCAATTTTAAAAAATGTTTTTCATATAAGACAATGAGGGAAATAAGTATTCAGTCTATAATTTGACAAAGACAAAATTAGGCACTGGGAACAAAACCACAGCAGTTAAGGAAAACGTGAATGCCAATTAAATAGTGAAGAAAAATAGACATGGGAGACATGTAACATTCTAATTATTATTTTGATGTTGATTCAATTGTGACTGCATTTTTGGTAGCAAATAAATCTAACAAAAACTTACATATGTTTATGAAAACTATCTGTTGAAATTGAAATCTTTGACTTGAACAAATCATTAACAAAAGAAACAGCAATCAATGGCATGATTAATCCAACATTCTCATACTCTTTATGCTAAGAGAATGGAGCAGTTGTGAGCATAATTTTCAAGATACTCAAATTTCTTAGATGCTCCATGAATGATTATTACTATTGTTATATTTTGTCTAATTTCCTTTCCTTGAGCCCTTTTCTACTCTGCTCCATAAAGATATCATTACATTTAAGGATACGTTTTACTCACTTAGCTCTTCTCAAAAGATTAATCTTTTATTGTTCATAAAATGACAGAGATAAGTGGATTCAACAATATCAGATATGCAATCTTTGCGATGAGATTTTTACTTTCCTTTTCTGGTAGGACTCATAGAAACATAGTAATCCACTGATTATTTAAATATAAGTGAAACAGATGAATATAGAAGACACTCAAAGGTAATAATAATTATGAACAGGGTTATTACACAGCCACAGCAAACATGGTCACGACAAGCTCAATACAAATTTTCATTAAGAAAGAAACAGTTGGATAAATATAGACTGACTCTCAGTTATGTGATGCAATATCTGTGGGATTTTGTTCATATTATTGAGCCTTTCTAATCTACATCCCATCATTTTCTAGATATGGTGTATTTGATTTCTTCCAAACACTGAGTGCCTGGTATGGAACATTCTCCCTTCCCCACAGGGCAGGCATTGTACCGTGGAAATAGGAACTATGGAACATTTCCAGCTTTCCATTCAGTAATAAGTCAAATTTGAAATAATCATAATTATTTTATATACATTTGGGTGATTTTACAAAACTTTATAATAATTACTACTATCGTTCTAACTCATGAATCAGCGATGCACTGTTTCCAAGGAATTATTACCATAAAATCACTTTTTGAATAGCAATATTTGTAGCACAGTACGAATTACAGAAAGCTTGAGGTGGAGACATCAGTGTGGGCCAGATTAACTGGGAAATTCTTCATGGATGAGACGAGCTTTGAGCTTTTATATGGTATTTAAAGCATCAGTTTGCTCATGCTTTTTAATTGTTTTGTTTGAAAATTTGGGTTTGCGTGAGTGTCTTATCGCAACGCATTATTTCTTCCAAGACAAACTTGAGAGACACCCTTCACCCAGTTGAGCCCTCTGCACCCTAGAGAAGGAAGCAACAGGACAGAAGTGACCACCGAAAGCTTTAGTAATCCTGGGCTCAGTTCTTTACAGTACGATTTTGCTCTCAAGGGTGCAGTAACGCATCTAATGCATGTTAAATTCAAAGGTTTATTTTGTGGTTCTGATTGACGTTTTGATTAAATTCCAGTTTGGACTATCCAAGCTCGTTCTTCACACCATTAGCACGCACAGCACCCAGAGCCTTGAGTGCAGCAGGGTTTCAATAAATATTTGTTAAGTGTGAGGATGAATAATTGAAAGTCAACGACTTAACCTCTTCCAAGAACTCCTCTTAAGCCATCCCCCTGGCCCCAGCTTCAGTACGTCTTTGCCTCACTTTAATCCCAAGCACTTATCAACGAAGTGTGTCCCACATCATCACCATGCTTATTCTCTCAATTTCATGCTAATAATTGAGTTTTCATATATTCAATTCAATTGAAAAGACATTCCCAACCTGCAGGCTCTGTGTCTTAATTTCATTTCTTGTAGTGACTCTGGCAGTCAGCAGACTGGGTTCTAATCCTTGCTCTCATACTGAGCGCTATGGACCAGCCATTTTAGTTACCCCTCTTTATCATCATTATTCTGCTTACTTCACAGGGTGGTGGAAATGACTAGCTGCCATTACATATGAAAGAGCATTGTGCAAACAAGAAGCCATAATAAAATTATAAGATACAATTAATTAATAACTTTAACTGTAGAACAATTTATCAGTACACATTATTATTACTGACATGAGTAGATAAGCCAAGCTTCTAACCAATTTTTTAAAATCTTCTTGGGTGTGAGCTGTCAATCAAAGAGGACTTCTAGGAGGAGGAAGCACATGAAAATGAGTGGAGATCCGGTTGTGAAAGAGAGAAGGACATTTTACACTGAGAGAATGACATGAACCAAGAGTGGTGGGCATGACATTGCATGGAGTTGTCAATAAGCGGATAATTTAGGGGCACGGGCCAGGCCTGCAAAGAGGAAGTTCACTTATAGAAAGGTTTAGCTGTGATACAAGCAGTTTGGAATTGATTTTTAGGAGTCAGGATCCACAGAGATATATAAATGAGGGCTGAAATGACAAAAATCTGTGTTAAAATAATTGGCAGCAATATGAAGAGGGAATTCTAATGGAGAAAGAAGAGAAGGAGGAAGGCCTGCAGGAAGGAATTACCCAAGTGTGAACTCAGAGGCACAGAATAAGAGAAAGAAACAGAGAGTAAACACTATGAGTCCCAAGTGTTTGCCATCAGACTTTCTTTGGTCCACCCAAAGGTGTTTTTTTCATTAGTTGTCGTTATTTCAATGTTAAGATATTCCACGTAAAACTTTCATTTCCAGATTCTGGTTTTAAAAAAAGTTGGTGGCAGAGGACACAGGGATGTGTGAATAAAGCGAAACTAAACTCTTATTTTCTCGTGGGAAAAATCAGATGTGTATGTGATTTCCAGCTTGCCAGAGTCCTCACCCTTCCTTATTGTCCCTGAGCACTGTGGTAATGTGTCAGTCGCCATTTCCTAGCTCACTTTTTCCATTCACACCCCCACTAAAAGGTGTCCATTTCACTATAAGCACTTTTATTTTAAGCCCTTAGATTATTGTCATAAAACTGGAAAACTGTGTTACTTACAAGTTATGAGGAAGAATGAGAAAGGATTATGGACAAATCTGATGCTTTGATTAATGTGAAGAATACGGTTCCATTAAAGGAGATTGGTAGCCAATGCTGATCAGCAGACTTGAGAGAAGAAAGCGAGCTTGATTCAGATACTGCATGAATGTATCTGGTTAAAACTTATGGGCAAATGGAGAGTCTAGCCTGCAACTCAGAAGAACCCCCTAAGGCAATCTGTAGTACATATTGTGAATGATGAGGTGATCTTAAGAGAGTTCATAAAACAAAGAGAAGCGGGCTGAGGATAGAACATTGAGTGATTAGGGGGACACTGCGATATGGACAGACATATCTAAATGAGAGTACTTGAGAAAATCAATTACTCAATCATCAAATATAATGAATGCGACCGATGTGCCATTTCTTTAGGATTAGCATTCTGCTATTCTGTTCATGTGCAAAGGATATAACTACAACTTTAGCACTTGTGTTCACTGACGGAGAAAACATCTTGCTTTTATTTGTTTTTTCTTTTCTGCTATATATGGAGGAATCAACTTCGTTTAAATAAAGTCTCAATTATTTGACCTCAGCAGACAGGTACGGAATGTTTTCAGCCTTGAAAATATTCCCTCACACACCACATTTGTATCTTCTAAAGTAACTTTATAGGTGTTACCTTATGCTATGTGAGGGAAGAAGAGAAACAAAATAGCACTAGGAAAACAGATAAGGGAGAGAATCCTAGGACCAGTGGTTCTCTAAGAGAGAAAGAAGAGAAACACTTAGCTTAGGGAGAAAGTGGCTATAAGAAGTCTTGGAGTCCATTTTTCTAAAGTGCTTTCCTAGATTATTTAAAAATGTAAACATGCACTTATTTTACTTATTTATTTTTTTGAGGAAGATTAGCCCTGAGCTAACATTAGCTACCAGTCCTCCTCTTTTTGCTGAGGAAGACTGGCCCTGAGCTACCATCTGTGCCCATCTTCCTCTACTTTGTATGTGGGACACCTGTCACAGCATGGCTTGACAAGTGGTGCCATGTCCGCACCTGGGATTTGAACCAGCGAACCCTGGGCCACCAAAGCAGAACATACGAACTTAACCACTGCACCACTGGGCTGGCCCCTAAACATGCACTTATTTTTAAATATACCTAATTATTTTTAAAATGCAAAAAAAGCTGGGGGTGGGGAAGCCTATGATATTTACCATTATTCAACAACATTTTTTATCTCTTGTGAGTATTTTTCTGTCTTCAACGGAATCATTTGTTTTTCATGTGGCTTAAAGTATGCAATGTTCGTCACTGTCTAAGCTTTTGCCTATAGACATCTTGCTTTGTGGTTGACTCATTTCCAGAAATCTGCATCTCCAATATGCCCAAAGTTTATAAGAGCCTAAGAAAGACATGTCCTTGTTTTGTCCACCTTGATTTCAGTTCTCCTACTTTCCTCCCAAAGGGAGAAAATAAATTTATTTGGAAAAGCACTTAGTTAAATTTTAAGAATCTTGGATTCTAGAATTGATGTTTTCTAATATTCTGTATGAAATTGGGTGAGTCATTTAAATTGAGCAGGCTTTCTTTTCCACATAATTAAGTTAATGAGGCAGATAAAGCCTTACTTTCTTCAAAATGTGTTATGAAGATAAACTGACAATAAATTTTAAAATTATTGAAAAACAAGAAACGCAGTATTTTCTCTCGTATCAGCAAGACACTCTGGGGGCCTTCCCAACCACTGGATGACATTTCTTTATGTCATTTATGGCCTAGGGACATTTCAGTTCCTCATTAGAAAATAACATATCTGTTACCAAACTCCCATCTAAAAAGCTTTAGACACTCGCTGTAAAGCTGTCCTCAGGATCCACACCCTGAAATAATTTAGGTGACACTGAAACATATCTTGTTAATTCTTCTGTCTTCTTAGAGCAGGTGCCAGAAATGGCACATTATATTTCTCAGTGTTTTGCATTAAGGAGTCTCAAATAGATAATGCAATTAGGAAACGCAAAACATGAATCTGGTCACGACCTTTGCCATTTATTTAGACAAAACATTCATCCCGCAGGTACTTCAATAAGAAGCGATGCTGTACGTGTGTGTGAGCCTAGAGTTGCTAGCAAGGCCTCATGCAGATACAAACTGGTTTACAAATGCTCGATACAGACCGTGAAAATGCATGATACCTCATTAACATTGAACAGTCTTATGCTTCTTTAATTCAAGATTCATTTTTTTACCACAATTATAACATGAATAATAAACCACTTAAATTTTGCACTTATAGATACTTTATTCCTTTTTAAAAGTAGTTATCTGAATGCAAAAAACTTAGGCAGCTACTTGAATGCTGTGTATTTAGTGGTGGATTTATGGTCACGTATAAATGGGCCTATTGGCCTGAGCTGATAGCTGGTTCATTGAGTAGCTTATTTTTCATGAACTTAGGCATCAATCACAAAAACTGGAAATAAACTGAGTCCCTAGATGTTTGGAGATACACCTCATAGATGATACAGTTGTGTAGTTAGAGTTGCACTCATACATTGCTTAAGAATGGGAATCCATTCTGAGAAATGCATCGTTAGGAGATTTTTTCTTTCTTTTCTGCTACATATGAGAAAGGAAAAAATATACACTATGTTTCATCATTGTGTGAACATCACAGAGTATACTTCAGAAACCTAGGCTATATGGTACTAATCTTGCAGGACCACCATCGTACATGGGTATCACTGACTGAAGGGTTGTTATGTGGTGCATGACTATATATCTGCATCTATATGTCAGGATATACATGTACATCTCCAAAGCATTAACATGATTAGTAACCCAATAATATATCGTTCAATGAGAACTGCTAAAATAATATGATCATTGCCAATACGCTTGATCACAAATAATAAGAAATGTGTTAGAGTATACATAAAGGCTTTCTCACACCTCCACAAATATTTCAGGTAAAATCATGAAATTATTCTCATTAAAACTCAAAAGAGTTCTCAAATAACATAATTATTAGGGCAAAATAAGACTATCGAATATTAAATCCTTGCTAATGATATCTGGCTACAACAGTTATTAGTGATAATTGCATCAACATTGCCAAAGGCAGCCAGTATAAACTAATCTATCTATCTATCTATCTATCTATCCATCCATCTACCTACTCTCTGTCTATCCAAATCTGATATGTCAAATTATATGGCCAAAATTATAGCTACAATTGTTTGTAGACTCCAGTGGATCCCAAAGATGTCTACATATCAGAATCTCAGGGGAAGCTCCATGTAAATATAGAATCCTGGATATCTTGACTCTGAGATTTTGATTTTATAAGACCAAAAGTTGGTTGCCTAGTGGTTAAGTTCAGCATGCTCTGCTTTGTTGACCCAGGTTCAGTTCCCAGGTGCAGACCTACACTGCTCTGTTTGCAGCCATGCTGTGCTGGTGGCCCACATACTAAAAGAAGAAGGGGAAAATAATACTCTATGGATGTTAGCTCATGGAAAACCTTCCTCAGCAAAAGAAAAAAAGAATTGATCTTAAAAAATCTGTAGCTTTTTAAGCTCCTTCATTGATTTTGATGCAAAGTTAGTAATGGGAACTACTAGGTTCAACTATTGTCAGAAAAAATAAAATACAATGTCCACTTGTGCAAAATATATATATTTAAAATAAATTAATACACCTATTATACCAGCCTTTACTTTTGTTAAGCATCACTGGTTCTTCATTTTCCTAGGATAAGACATCTATGGGCTTAGTCGTGTCTGCAGGAGACGAATCTGTTAGCCATGTTTTTGGTCCTCAAGATGCTTATGATGTAATTGAGAATACTATACCAAAAGATTCTTTTGCATGTTTTCCCCACTTTCCTTCTCATTCTTTTCTACCTAACAAACATCTCTTCCTATGCCAAGACCCAGCACCAATGTCACCGCCTCAATGGCACGTTCTATAATAATCCAGGTGAAGTCAAGCATTCATAGGATTATCAGATCCCACCTGTACTAGGAATGGACTGTGGCTCCCTTAGGTTTGAGGAGGATTAGTCAGAAGGCTCAGGATGGCTCACATGACTAAGAGGAAGCTAGAAGAGCATGCTTGGAACGGATCAGAAACCAAGGATGCTACAGAGTCAGCAGGTGCATCTGTCTGGGAGAGGACCATGAGACAGTCGTACCTCACCCGAGGCTGCTGTCTGCTCCAGACACGAGCAGCACCCTGCTCACTGCTGCAAATGTGTCTTACCACCACCTGGAGACGCTATTCATGCTCTGGGCTTATATGAAAACTCTTGTCTTTTCAGGATCCCCATTGCTGAGCAACCAGTGTAGCATTTGCAAATGTGGTATATGATGTCTAAAACTTCCAGAGGGGCCCGCTATATGGTTAACCTCTTTCACACTGCTATCTCTATCAAGTATTGCATATTACTCCTCATTTGTTCCAATATACCCCAGATTACCAGATAGTCAAAAAAAATCACTAGAGCAGAAAGGCTCTCCATCTTATAGAATTATTTTGTAACCTCAGTCACCCTTTAACTCCTTCACCCCAGGCATCAAATTATTTTCCCTTCGTTCTTAGTACTTTAAATATATAAGACCAACTATTTTTCTCTTGGCTGTGCTGTAGTTTTGCCCCACAAGTTCTAAGATATGATAGTTTCATTATTGGTATACTCCAGATATCGAATGATATTCCATTTTAATTTTCCACTTGTCCCAAGTGCTATTTAAGAGAAATATGCTTAATTTCTAGCTAGTAGCATTATTTTGTTTTCTGATTATGTTAGTACTTTTTAGCTTATTGAATTGTAATCAGAGACTGTGTCAATGTATTTTTCCACTTTGTAGAATATATTCTGTTGTAGTCTCCTGTACAGTTATTTTTCTTGAAAATACAATTAACACTCTGACAGTGTATTTTCTGAATTTAGAGTATTCATGTATAAACATATAATTAATATAATAATAATTGACAATACTAATTCTATTATTTAGTTAGTTTTTCCTGTCTACATTAACTATATTGGGCTATGTCTTCTAAACTGGAGCTGGCAAACTATTTCTATAAAGAGCCAGGGAGAAAATATATTAGACTTTGTGGGCTCTCCAGGCTCTGTTGCAACTACTCAACTCTTCCCTGTAGCTTGAAACAGACCAAAGACAAATGAACAAAAGCATGTAGTTGTGGTCCGGTGTGGCTTTCCTTACAAAATCAGGTGGCAAGACACATTGGCCAGTGGCAGTAGTTTATCAATTCCTATTCCACACTACAATTTTCACATGTATTTATCCTTATATTTCCTCGTTTTTGCTTTATGACAATCAATATCCTGTTATTTAGTACTTAGCTTTCCAAAAATGCTCAATGTTTACTTTAAATACGGATTTTAGAATTTTTCATTCAGTCCACTTTCTTGATCTCTTTGGTGTTTTTTTCTTCTGATTTCAACCTTTTATGGTACTAAGGTTGTGGTTCTATGTTTTATTTTTGCTTGGATTTGTCAGGTCTGCATTTTTCTTGTTTATTTTCTACACTCATAAATCACTTTTCAGAGTGGGTGGGTGAATTTTACTTAGTGACATAATCTGGGAATTCTTACATCTAATAGGTAAATCTAGACAGTTTACTTTTACAGATCGGACACATATAGTTGGTGTTAATTTTATGATACTTTCTCATGTTTTCTGTTTTTATTTTTCTTTTAAGAGTTTTCACTCCATGATCTGTGTTTTCATTAGTTCTGTTTTCATATTAGTTTTGTTTTCTGTTCTGTTGTTCTAATCATGGAACATTTATTTTTGTCACCATTATTTCTATAATATTAATTTTGTATAATTATACTAATTCTTTTTCTCACATAGTATCTATTGATTCACTTTTGTGAATAACAAGAGCATTCAGATAATTCTTTTTCTCCCTGCCCTCTACTCTGTCAATTGTACAGAGTTTTTTTTTCAAGTGCTTTCTGTATTAACATAAAATACATGTATATGATCCTGGTTATCTCTTAACCTCTTTCCTTTTTCATCTCTCAACTTTTGTTACCTACATCTTTTTCACGTTTGCATCTTTCAGAACATTTGTATTCTACACTGTAACATAAATGTCCATTTCTGTTAGTCTGAACCCTGTAAATATTTTTGATGCCCGAAAATCACGTTTCCAGTTACCTGTTAACAAGGTTTTCTGCCTGGCATTTTCTACAAGAAGAGCTTCTTGCAACTATATTCCTAGGATTCCTTCAATATTCAGGGGGACAGTCTTTATAAGTGAATGACAGTTTGGTTGGCTATAAAATTATTGAGTGACACTTTTCCCAATGTTATTGTAAGCATGGTTACTCTTGAAACATTGAAAGTTACTACCAAGAGAAGTGAAGCCAGTCTGGTATTTTTCCCTTAGAGGTTTATTATTCTTTTTGACTTGATGCCCCAAGAACTTTTATTCTTTAACTCTGACTTGCAGAAACTTTACTACACTATCTTTGTATCATTCTCTTTTCAATGTATACTGTGAAGTATTCTTGTATTTCTTGAAAATAACCTTTAAATTACAATTGGAGATATTTTTGCTATGGCTTTAATTCTCTATTCAGTGGACATCAAATATGTATATGATGAATATCCTTGGCCTGTCTCCTCTATGTATAATTTATTCAGAACATTTATAAACTATATGTTTATTTTTAATTTGTTTTTCTCATGTTTCTGAGACCTTTCCTCTTTATCATGTACTCTGTTCTCAGCAGTGTTGTTTATTTTTTTTTTGGCTTTTGATGTGACTTCCATTTCAATTACAGTTGTATTCTTTCCACCTCTTGCTGAGCTCTGCCAGTTCACGTTTCAGTTTCATTTCTGCATCATGTCTTCCCTAAGCTTTTACACTGGGGATCCTTCTCTTATTTTATAAAAGTGATTGCTTCATTAAATTTTTATTCCCTTAATTCATAGCAATATATTAGGGCCCAGTTGTCATCTGCTTTCTGGAAGGAGCTGCTGACTGAGTGTTCTTTGCTGCCTGCGTTTTTCCTATTTCTTTCCCCTTGGTGTGATCCTTTCTGTGTAGTGATACAGGGCTAGGCTAGCTCTTTTTTCATTTCTTTCCTAGTATTTCTTGAATGAGCTATTTACAAAAGACATGGGTGAGAGAACAGGGCAGGGCTGTGTGTCTGGCTAGAAGAATCTTATTTCACCCCAGATCTTAGTATTTGTGAGCTATTTGAACCTTTACTTTTCCCCATGGCTGAAATATAGCATTGCTGATTTGCTCAAAAAGCAGAACCTCTCGCCCCCTGCCTTCCTTGAAAGCTTGGACATGTTCCAGGTGTACTAGAATGAATGGCTGGCAAAGTCTCAGGAAAGCTACCTTGCGAACCCATCTGCCCCACTGTGTTGTTATGAAGGAAGCCTGCATATCAGGGTTTTGTTTTGCAGTAATATCCTTTGCAGGTTTCTCTGGGTTGTAAGCAGAGACCGTGGTTCTGTGCTTCTCGCATGGGGATTTGGTCTTTGCTGTGTTAGCATCCCTTCCTATAACGTATCCTGAGAAGCACAGACTCAGCCTGCCACGAGCGGGATGGTTTCTCACTCTTCTCATTACTTTTGGTTAATTTTTGAGAAGAAAAAGTAGTGCTTTTATTTTTTTTATCCTTCACTTTAAAACATGAGATTTTCCTCTGTACTTTTTCATATGCTAGAAAGTTTTATAGAAACATGCCATTACCTTGTTATAAGAAAGGTAAAATAAATAGCCTGAGGTTAGAAGGTGAATGTGAGAGGCAGTACTTCTCAATGGCATTTTTATCAGATCCTTAATATACTCTCATTTTTAAGGTGCTTCCCTTACACCTAAGATTTTTATATTTTGGTCAATGAAGACCATTAAAATGGTCATCTATAACACTTTGCTAAACTAGTTTTAAATAGTAAGAAAAGATTAATAATACAATTATAACTTTAATTATATAATATATAAAAAATATATATAATTTAATTATATAATATATATACACATAGCTATAAATTTAAAATTGTAAAATAAAAATTATTATTGTATAAAATTATACTCTTTACCAGAAATGAAATGTTAAAATATTGCATAAGATATCTAGAAAGAAATTAGTAAAAATGGTTCAAAGCTAATTAAGGAAGTGAGTTTAATGCTGTTTGGGACCTCTGGATGAATTTCCAATAGGTTCAATTTCTATTTCAGTTTAGGGGAAAAATCATACTTTTTGTTAATAATCCTTTGTTCTGTCTACATAAAATCTTTGTAAGATAAAAACTTCAGCTGTCTTTAAAGTTGACAGAATTTAAAAATGAATTAAAACAGAAGAGTGATGGAGCAGGCCCAGTGGCACAGCGGTTAAGTTCACACGTTCCACTTCAGCAGCCTGGGCTTCACTGGTTTGGATCCCAGGTGCAGACATGGAACCACTTGGTAAGTCATGCTGTGGCAGGCATCCCACATATAAAGTAGAGGAAGATGGGCATGGATGTTAGCTCCAGGCCAGTCTTCCTCAGCAAAAAGTGGAGGATTGGCAGCAGATGTTAGCTCAGGGCTAATCTTCCTCAAAAAAAACCAGAAGAGTGATGTCAGCAAAATGGTGAAATAGGCAGCTCCAAGTTCCTGTTCCCCACAAAAACATATCAAAACAAGCAGAAACTGTCAGAACGCATTTTTTCAAGACTCTGAAAAACAGTCAAAGGTCTATAGCAACCAAGAAAACCCTGAATCAAGAAAAATACAATGGTAGCAAAGCTTTGTGGCACTTTTACTTGCCCTGCCCCACTGCCTCATGGTTCAGCTACAGTGTGTGAACTGCAGATCAAGTTCCCAGTTTTGAATCTTATTCTCAAATTATTGTATAGGTCTGATCTGATCTGCCTGGGGGCTGTTAGAAGGTCTAATGCGAGGTGCTCTTCTTCATTTTGCCTAACTCAGAACTCACCCAGAACTGGAAAGCAAAGGGTGTTACTTGAAACTATTGCAAACTGGATGAACAACTTACAAATTCCTGGGCTAAAAGACTACTGTTGAGACATACAATAGACCATCGAAGTCCTCGGATAAAGAACCTGGGAGAGAGTTACTGTGGGAAATTAGGGCATTCAGAAGCAATATATACTAACAGGGGATTAAAAATGCCTCATACATGCTCAGGGCAAGATGCTTGCTCCAAAAGGTCTCAGAAGTCCTTGAGCTTTCAGCTTGGGCTGATCCTTAGGCTCAGCACAAGTCTGGCTATGTGGTAATTGGGGGCCACAGTACAAAGCCAATATCCAAAGACCAGGAGAGGTTTGTTTTTGTTTTTTCTACCTGGCATTCATGAAAATGTCTGTCAAAATGGTCGCTGAACACAAGCTGAGGAGCAGAGCCTCAATGATCTCACACAAAAAGAATGCAATCTCTGCAGAAATAGCTGCTAGGACATCAACTCACTAGACAAACTGAATGCTAAGCCTTCAAAAAAACCAGACAACTGTGGGGAAGAGGGAGGAGATGATTTCTAGAGCTGCCACATTATAATATCCAAATGTCCACTTTTCAAGCAAAAAATCACAAGACATACAAGGAAATAAGAAAGTGTGGCTGATGCAAAGGAATGAATTAAGTTGATGGACATCAACCCTGAGTAAATCCAGATGTTGGACTTATGAGATGAAGACTTAAAGCAACTGTCCTAAATATGCCAAAAAGCTAAAGGAAAACAGTGACAAAGAGCTAAAGAAAATCAGGAAAACAATAAATGAACAAAATAAGAATATCAGTAATGATATGGAAGTTATAAGAAGGAGTCAAGTTGGAAAGTACAATAACTGAAATGAAAAATCCGCTAGAGAGAAATGGTAGCAGATTTAATTAGGCAAAATATATAAACAACGAACTTGAAAATAGAACAACAGGAATTAGTCATCGTGAATAGTAGGAAAAAAATAATGAAGGAACATGAATAAGCCTAAGAGACACATGCGGCACCATCAAGTGGAGGAACATAGGCATTCCAGAGACTCAAGTGGAGAAGAAATAATGAAAGACCTGAAGGAATATTGGAAGAAATAAGAGCCATAAACTTCCCCAAATTGATAAAAGACATGAATCTACATGTCCAATAAGCTCATCAAATGCAAAGTAGGATAAATTCAAAGAGATCCACTCTGAGACATATTGAAATCAAACTATCAGAAGCCAAATAGAGTCTTGAAACCAATAAGATAGAAACGACTCATCATAGACAAGGTATCCTCAATATCATTTATGGCTGTTTTCTCATTAGAAACCTTGGATGCTGGAAAGCAGTAGTTATATCTAAACTGCTGAAAGAAACAAAACATCTGTCAACCAAAACTTCTATATACAGCAAAACTATCCTTCAAATATAAGAGAAATTAAGACATTCCCAGACAAAAGATTAAAGAGTTTGTTACTGTAAACTAAACCTACAAGAAATGCGAAAGTGGGGTCTTCAGGTTGAATTGAAAGGACACTAGACATTATCCCAAAGCTGTATGAAGAAATAAAGGTCTCTGTTAATGGTAAAACTGGCATTATTGTATTATTGGTTTGTAACTATAATGTTTAATTCTTAGAAGATTTAAAAGACAAATACATGAAAGCTTTATAAATCTACAGTATTGGGTGCCCAATGTATAAAAATGTTACTTGCAGCAACCAGAACATTAATAGGAGAGATAGAGTTACATAGGAGTAGAGTTTTTATATGCTATTGGAGTTAAATTGTTAATAATTTAAACTAGCATGTTATAAATTTAGGAGATTAAATGCAATTCCATGCAAGCAATAAAACACCACTGAAAGAAATTAATAAAGACCTAAATAAATGGAAAGAGCCTGTGTTCATGGATTTTGAAAACTTAATATTGTCAGATATCAATACTATACAAAGAAATCTACAGATTGAACACAATTGCCATCAAAATTGCAACAGCTTTTTCCTTTGTCAGAAATGGAAAAACTGATCTCTAAATTCATCTGGGGTTGCCAGGGCCCCAAATGGACAAAAATATCTTGAAAAAGAAGTATGGAGTTTGAGGACTCACATTTCCTGATTTCAAAACTTAGTACAAACTTACAACAATCAAAACAGTGTGGTACTGATATAGGATAGACATATAGATCAATGGAGTAGAATTGAGAGTACATAAATAAATCCATACATCAATGATCATTTGCTTTCTGACAAGAGTGCCCAGGCCATTCCATGAGAAAAAATAATTTCTTTGAGAAATGGTGCTCAGAAAACTGGATTTCCACATGCAAAAGAATGAAATTGGACTTCTACTTCACACCATTTACATGAATCAACTCAAAATGGATCAACAACTTAAACGTAAGAGCTAAAACCATAAAATTCTTAGGAGAAAATATAAGGACAAATCTTCATGACCCCAAATGTATCGATAGATTCTTAGATATGATGTAAAAGCAGGAGCAATGAAATAAAAAAATAGGTAAACTGACCATCATTAAAATTTAAAACTTCTGTGCATCAGATACTATCATAAGTGTGAAAAGGCAACCCATAGAATGAAGAAAGTATTTGCAAATCATGTATTTGATAATGGTTTAATATCTAGAATATATAAAGAACTACTGTTCAAGAACAAAAACAAGCAAGCAGATTTTTTAAAGGGGCAAAGGATTTGAAATAACATTTTCCAAAGAAGATATACAAAGGACCAATAAGCACATGAAAAGATGCTCAACATCATCAGTCATTAGGAAATGCATTCAAAACCACGATGACATACCACATCACATCTAAAAGGATGGCTAAAATTAAAAAAAATAATAACAATAAAGTAAAGAGAGTTACAAGTTTTGGCAAGAATGTGAAGAAATTAGAAACATCACTCATTGCTGGTAGGAATGTAAAATGGTGCAGTCACTGTGGAAAATAGTCGGGCTGTTCCTCAAAGTGTTAAACATAGAATTACTATAGGACCCAGAAGTTCTACTTCTAGGTATACTCCCAAAAGACCTGAAAATGAGGACTCAAACAGATATTTGTACACCAAGATTTATTGTAGTATTATTCACACTATCCAAAAAGGTGGAAACAACTTATGTGTCCATCAGTGGATGAAAGGATAAACAAAATTTAGTATATACATACTATGGAATATTATTCCTTAAAAGGAATAAAATTCTGATTCTTCTACATTAGGGATGCTCCTCGAAACATTATGCTAAGTGAAATAAGCCAGACACAAAAGAACAAATATCATATGATTCCACTTATAGGAAGCATCTTGGAAAATTCATATACTTAGAAAGTAAATTAAAGATTATCAGGGATGGGGGGAGGGTAGATTGGGGAGTTATGACTTAATAAGGACATAGTTTCTATTTGGAGTGATGAAACGCTTTGGAAATAGATAGTGGTGGCAGTTGTACAACATTCTGAATGTAATTAGTGCCACACAATTGTATCCTTAAAATGGTTAAAAAAGGCGATCTTTTAACATATTTTACCACAACAGAAAATATTGTAAAAATGAGTTAGAGTAGGTAACTTAATTTAAATATTAATGGAAGAAAAATGAAGTCAATAATTTTAAGCCATTTTATTGTTAGATAGAACCAAAAAAGGCAATGTTATATAAATTTTTGGATTAGGTATCTTAAGACTAGGATCCCAGTCTCATTATTACCATTTACTAGCTATCCTCTCGATATCTTTAAATGAGTTTCTTCATCTGGAAAGTCAAATTACTGTATTTCCCTACTAAATTCACAGGCTATTTTGTGAGACAGAAGTGAAATTCTTCAACTGATAAGACTTTGAAAAGAGTAAAAATGCTATCCGTTTTTGAGAGAGGATTATTACTAATTATTTAATTCTATGGTTTGTATAAATGGCATAGTATAAACCATAGGCTCTATGTGATTTTTAAGCAGAGCAAGAAGATGCAAAAAATAGAGATTTTTGGAAAGAGACAACAGAAATGCATTTCTATTGATCTGAGTCAAACTTACAAACAACTTTTCTGCAAATTTACATCGTTCCATGTCTAGAGTAATGGTCCTTTGTGAGTTACACTATCTAGCAAGAAGAATACTTTTGCTAAGCATGCAGAAGCCATTTGAAATCATTTAAATTCCTTAGAGTTCTTTGTTGTTAGACTTTTATTCCACACAAAATGATTCTTATGTCTCCAGGTTAAACAAAATGAAAGATTCAGGACTTAAAAATATATATATATATAGTTTCATCAATCATGCCACTGTTAGCTAAACATTACCTACAGTTCCTTTCTACCCCCCAGTCTCACTTCACTAACATTTATCTTGTTTTTTAAGCTTATAACTTTAATTTATTTCCCTCATGATACAGTTTTACTTATATACTTACATAACAAATGGAAAATAGTGCCATACCAACTTATGAGAGTGTAGAAAAATCATTTTACATTTCTTCTAAAATAATTTATCTACTTGCGGAAAGGATCTACTGTGACAATTAATAATTACATTTTTAACCATGAAGCTTTTAATAGGAATCAAATCCTCCCTATTTGACCTAGAACTCATTTAGAAAAGAAGCTTTACATGTAGAAGAAAACAGGAAAATTACTTCTTATTCATTTGGAAAGGAAAATAACAAGAGGCAGCACTGTCCATGGTCAGAGAGTCAGGGCATTAAATGAACAAGAGAACAAATAGATCCAGTGAGTCTGATGGGCGATGTTTCAGAAACAAGAAGAGCAAACAGGACACTTCTGGTTAGGTGGAATGAAGATAGATGAAGTTATCTTTAATCTCTGAAATACGCTTCAAGTATGTTTGGCCCTGAGGTGATGTATTAGGATGGAATCCTTGTGTGCTAGCTCAGATTCCCCGAGCTACCTGCCTCTTTCTTTTGGTCAGTGACTAACCTTTGCAGAGAAGCAGAGAAGATAAATTCCTCATTTTTCTCTCAAAGCCACTCAAAGGTGAGACCCTCCTAGCAGCCTTTGAGCCAGAGACCGAAGTCAAGACTTGCTGTGACTCTTTGAGGCTTGTTTTGAAACAATACCTAGCCTGGAAATAGATCAAATTCATTTGTGAATTTCTTTGTTTTTTTTGTTGTTGTTGTTGTTGTCTCACTGGCCTGGGTGTGCACCTCACAAATAAAGTGTTAGCACTTAAATCTGTACTTTGGGCTCTGCTTTCTAGAGGAACTAGGCTAACACAGTTAGAAAATTTGGAAAACATTTCAAGACTTATAATTAAGGCACCCAACAGTCACAAGATTGATGTGTTTATTTCAATATTACCCTGAATGTTGTTCCATCTATTTTAGGAAAGCATATAAAAAAACACTTAAAGTTTGATTTATGAAGGATTGTAATTTCAGAAAGTAAATGACACCAAACATCAATGAAAGAAATCAAAGAAGATATAAATAAATGGAGTGATAGTCTATGCTCATGGATTGGAAGATTCAATATTGTTAAAATGTCATTTCTTTTTCTAAATTAATCTATAGATTCAGTGCAATCTCAAGCAAAATCCCAGAAAGCTATTTTGTAGATATTGACAGACTGACACTAAGGTTTATATGGAGAGACAGCACTCTAGAATTACAGACACAGTACTGAGGAAGAACGAAGCTGGGGGACTGACTACTAAATTTCATGGCTTACTATAAAGCTACATTAATCATGACAGTGTGGTATTGGTGAAAGAATAGACACATAGCTCAGTGGAACACAAAAGACAGTCTAAAAATAGACCTACAAAACATAGTCAACAGGTCTTCGAAAAAAAATCCCAAAAGCAATTCAATGAGGAAAGAAATGTGTTTTCAACAATTGATGCTGGAAAAATTGGATGTCTACATTAAAAAAAAAAAATTGAACCTTTACAGATACTTGATACCTTTCTCAAAAAATTAATCCCAAATATCTCATAGACATAAACATAAAATGCAGTATTATAAAACTTCTACCAGAAACTATAGGAGGAAATATGAGTCCTTGGATTTACTGATGAGTTTTTAAATAGACACCAAAGCACAACCGATGAAAGGAAAAAGGAGAAAGTATTGATTTGGACTTATTAAAATAAAAATTCTTCTCTGCAAAAGACAAGCCACAAACTGTGACAAATATTTTCAGAACACATATCTGATAAAGGACTTGTATGTAAAATACACAAATAACTCTAACAATTCAACATTAAGACAACAAACTCAATTAAAAAGTGGGTGAAAGATTTAAATGGATACCTCACCAAAGAAGATATAGAGATAGCTAATAACGATATGAAAAGGAGCTCAACATCATTTGTCATTAGGAAAACGCAAATTAATAGAATGAGGTCCTATTACACATCTATTAAAATGCTTAAAAAAAAGTCTGACAATCCTAATTGCTGGCAGGGATACACAGCAACAGAAACTCTCATTCATTGCTAGTGGGAATGAAAAATGGTACAGCCATGTTGGAAGACAGTCTGGCGATTTCTTACAAACTAACAGAATCTTACCAAATTATACAACAAGCATATTCTGAGGTATCTTTCAACTGATTTGAAAACTTATGTCCACATAAAAGCCAGCACATGAATGTTTCTAGCAGTTTTATTTTAATTGACAAAAACTGGAAGCAACTAAGATTCCACTCAATAGGTGAAAGAATAAACACAATGGAGTACCTCACACGATGGGACACTACTGAACGATGAAAGAGAGTGAATTCTCACGTCACAACAAGACACGGATGAATCTCATACATATATTCTGAGATAGTCCAAAATGCTGCACACTATACCTCTATTTGTGTTGCTATAACAACAATCCCCTATACTGGGTGGCTTAAACAACAGGAATTTATTGCTCACAGTTCTAGAGACTGGGAAGTTCAAGAACAAGATGCTGTCAGATTTGATGTCTGGTGAGAATCCACATCCTGTTTGAAGATGACGGTCTTTTCCCTGTGTCCTCACATGGCTGGGAGCAGAGAATAAGCAAGCTTTCTCCTGTCTCTTCTAATAAAGGCACTAATCCCATCACGAAGCCTCTACCTTCATGACCCAATCATCTCCCAGAGGACCTACCTCCCAATACTATGACCCTGGAAAGTTAGGATTTCCGCACATGAAATTTGAGGTGACATAAACATTCAGTCCATGACAATGACGTTCTAGAAAAGGCAAACTATTGACATGGATTGGGGGTTGCCAAGGTTTTATTTTTTGTGAGGAGTATTCTGTATGATACTGTAATAGTGGCTGCACGACACAATGCATTTGTCAAAAGTCATAGAACTTTACAGTATAAAGAGTGAACCTTAAAGTATGCAAATTTTAAAAAGTCATTGTTTTCTCCATGGGGGTATGAGTTAATTCTAAAAACCCTATATATATAAATACAGGAATTGAATGATTAAGTAAATGAGTAGTGGATGGTGGGAGTCTGGATTCTTTTTGTTGGAGAAGGAGGTTACAGAAAGTCAGTGGCAGAAGGCTACAATGATGCGTATGGCAGTAGATTAGAATTGCAGACATCAGTATGAACTCAGATACAGCTTAATATAGATCGAGATGATTACACATGGAAATATATCTCCATACATGTATATGCCAGTCTTAGTATACAGACATACATTTTCTTGCTCGGTCAGATGAAACAGACTAGAAATAATAAAACCCAAGTAGAAACAAGCACATCTAGCACCCAGATCTTGATTTCTTATACCATTCTCCAATAAATGAAACCAGAGCTGCTTGGAGAAATGACTGATTCTAGGACTGAGACAGGAAATACACAATGAGCCTGGATCATCTTGTAATGCCAGAAAATGAGGAAGTAGTCAAAATAAACACACACACAGATGAGGACATATCAAGAAGATACTGGAGCCAACTAAACACACTGCCAATGGCCAAAGCTGGAATAATTTGAGCTACCAAATTAATAAAGTTGTATTAGATTATAACCCAAAGTATAAAATAAATATCCATGAAACCATACTGATATAAGTAAATTATTGAATTTTTTTAAAATAGAGGAGAATAAAAAAAAGCTCATGTGGAAGAATTCTATAATTTACAATAGATACTCCATCATCAGAGTTACAAGGTAACTCTTCACCTGTTAAGTGTGTGTTATGCAAAGTGATTTCCTTCCAAAGAGAACAGTATGAAAAAGTGGGAGAAAAAGAATAACTTTTTAGTGGAGAAAACAAATACCGCCTCAGCTGGGTGATCAAGGTCAACATCATAGTCATAAGTCCTGTTTACAGCAAAGAACCCTGATATAATGTGATGAGAAGGGCACTTTACCTTTGTGATCTTCCTCCGAGAACCCTGACCCCCAGTCTAATCATGAGAAAAAACATCAGATACATCTCAGTCATGGGACATTCCACAAAATACATGACCAGTATTTATCAAAACTGTCCAGGTCATCAAAAACACAGAAAGTCTTGTGGAAATTAATAAAAGAAACCATACTAAATTGGAGTCAGGAAGGCCTTTGAGGGCACTTTCATGCCCTATCACACATGGTTAATTACACCAAACAGGAAAAGAGGAAGCTTGCATCTTGGACAGGAAGCAAAACTACTTTACTAGTGAAGGGAGATTTCCTCCCCCACCAAACAACAGCCCAGCCAACGAGAAACCATTCCTGCCTTGAACTGCTACCTCCCTCCAATGGACTTTCATTTAGAACAACTCCTCCTTCCTTCCCCCTTTTCTCTATAAACGTGGCTCCTCTTGTTTGCTTGTTGGATTTGCCTATGGTTTGCCAGAGCATGCACATCCAGAATTGCAAGTCTTTTGGCTATTCCTGAGTAAACCCATTTTGAGATAAAATAACAGGAAAATTTATTTTTTGTCGACAGTCTCAAAAACGGTCACAGCCAAGAGACTAAAAAGTATGGTCACCATGTATGTGATGTAACACGGAATGTTGTATGGGGTCTTGGAACAGAAAATGGATATTAGGTAAAAGTAAAAGGCATCAGAATAAATCATGGAGTTTAGTTAGTAATAATGCGTTAATATTAGTGTATTAATTGTGACAAATGTACCATACTAACATAAAGTGTTAATAATAGGGGAAACTGGTGCAGAATGTATGGGAACTCTTTGAAGTAGCTTTGCAATTTTTCTGTAAATCTAAAACTAATCTAAAATTTAAAAAATACATATACTTATAGCTAAAGCATAATTGTCTAGGAAGTGAAGCACCACAGTGCCTTAATTAACTTTATTCATGGAAGGAGAAAACCCTTTTTCCTCACAAAGCAAAAGAAAAATGTCACACGTACATTATCCCAGGGATGATTGTAACATGCAACAGAGATTCAATTAGTATGATTTAAGCAACTAGGGGTTTACTTTTATCATGTAACAAGATGTCACAAGGAGAGTAGTAAGGAACAATACAGTGGCTCAATGACATTATCAATAAATCAGAAATCATTTGACCATACTCAACATGAAGTTTGTGTCCTCATGGTTGCAAGATTGAAGAAATCCCTACAGCCACCACATCTATAGTGCAGGAAAGAAGGAAGATAAAAGGAAAAGGCAGGAAGAGTATGCCAGATGAGCCTATCATTGTTATTCAGGTAAACAGTTCTTTCTGGAAATGGGTCTTTCCCAAAAGACCTACTAAGTAGATGTCCCATTCACCACAATGAACAGATTATTTTTTCAAATAAACTATGCAAGAACATGCCTCTAAAGTCTAAAGTGTGCCCCAAAAATCAAGTCTGTTTTTTTTTTAAAGTTGGTCACATCACCATTCTGAGCAAACTGACAGTTCTGTTAGATGGGAGAACAAGGAGACATTGATTGACAACTAGCAGTGTCCACCATCAGTTATCTGCATACATTTACCATGGAGAAAATACTTGGAAAAATAAACAGCCATGTAAGTTATGCTCGTATAGCATTTCTTGTGGGCTATGTCTTATGATAAAGATTCCATGCATGCCCAAGCAAAGTGAGATTTAAGCTTCTTTTTTAATTGGTCGAGAAATCAAAATTTTATCAGAATACTCACCCGAAGACGGGAGCTGGTGCCAGCCTATGGCTATGCTTGGGACCCCGAGACTCAAATGGGTATACAACTGCCAATGAAATGACGTTATTATCTGTGGTGGAGCCTCACTAGATTTAGAAAAATTGCTTCTACATTAGAGCCTTTTACGCATGGGTCTTTTTTGCTACTTTGTCAGAAGAACTTCCACTAATGATCTGTGCAGCTTTATTTAGGGGAAATTTTACTAGTATCAGGCACCTCTGATTCTTGAGCAAAACTCAGCACCAACTGGGCTAATTCTTGTGGGAAAATGAAGAGCTAGTACCCATTTCTGCTTCTATTTTTCTTGGGTTCTGTAAAGCATATTGCCCTGCAACTTCTAACAAGCTAGAAGAAAAGATATCAGATCTCCAGAAATGGGAGTTAAAATTGCACATCTGCCGCTGCCTAGCTGCATGATTTTAGGGACAGCCATTACCGCGTTTGTCCAGTTTGCCCATGAATTCAGTAGAATGTGTAGACTGAATGGCAGGTACCTTCTGGGTCAGGGAATTTTGCCTTATAAAATGATGACAACTATCATGTTATTGGTTATAAAGTAAACGTTTATTCATGAGGTTTCTACTAGGGTCAATAATAACTTATTAGCCTACAATGATTGAATAATTGATGAATTATTCTTTACGCTTAGAATTAATCTGAAACACATAATTTAAATCACTCGACTTATCTGCAATTCTAATTCTGGTGATTTAATTGTTGTATAGCTTACCCAATGAACTGTTGAATTGTAATTAAGAAAATTGTTGTTTTGGATTCTTCCTTCTAACTCCATGCCTTTGCATACACTATTATACAAAGTATTCTTTCCTCTCATTCTCTACCCCTTGCATAACACACTTCACTAGGCAAATATTTAAGTCTTTTCAATTTGTTGTGGCTGAAACAGCAGTTGTTCAGCAAAATCCGTTTCTTCTTCTTCCTGGACCAGCTAGAATACATCTCCTGCTCTTCCTCACAGATGTAGCCATGTAACTGATTTCTAGATAACGTAATGTAAGCAAAGGGTGGTGCTGCCTTTGAGCTTGGCTCATGTGAACATATCACAGCCACTGTTGTGTTATTTCTTACTCCGCCAGCTGGATGTGAATGGTGTCAAGACTGGAGGATGTCATAGCTACAACATGCAGAGGGCTGGATTCACATATCGCCATGAGGCAGAGAGCCAACTGTCTACCAAGGATAGATGTGAGCTTGTGTTCACGCCCTTGTATACATAGGATCTGTTTTTTGCAAAATTTTAGTACACCTTAGCTACTATAATCTGATTGTAGATGCAATTAATAATTTGAAAACTGGATAGTATACTATTTCTTCTCCCATAATTTTGCCCTCATATTAAAAGTTGCTAATTTTCTGAGGGCATATTAGTCACTCTTCCACAATTCTCTAAAAGAATCCTGACCAAACTACCATTAAATCACCTAAAATGCTCTGTTTTCTATGCTGTTTCTATTTGCTTTCAATGCTCTGTCTGCCCAACAGACTATACATTCACTGAAAGCACTCACTTGTTTTCCATCCCTAACACCTTACAGTTTCTTACCTAATGAATATTTCACCAAAGGATCTAGTCCAGATCTATTTTCTTCTCTTATGTCCATCACTAACTAGCTGTGTCCCCAGTTTTTACAAAACTTGACAGAACATTGCTTGAAATTGCATTGAATTTAAAGCTCAAAGTGGGAAAAACTGATTTCTTAACTATATTTAGTCTTCTGACCCATGAACACTGTATACCTTTCCATTTATTTAGGTTTTCTTTGATTTCTCTAAGCAATGTTTGGTTGATTTCAGTTTACAAGTCCCTGAAATATTTTAATTCAAAATACTTTACCTCAAATTATTTTATGTTTTTGATGCTATAATAAATGATACTGCTTTTATACTTTCATCTCTAAGTGTAATTGCTGGCCCTCAGAGCTTGTATTATATTTTATGAAAATTCTATTGATATGTTCTGCCTTTAGACTTCAATCTTGCTGAGACCAGGAACCTGTTTCCTTTCTCTGATTCTTCTATTTAATGGGCTAATCAGTTGTGTGAATGAATAGGTGAGTGATTAATTTAATCTTTCATTGAGTGAAGATGTTCAGACATTCTGGAATCTGGGAGAATTAGTGGCTTTATTTTGCTTACTCCTTGATAAGTGTGATAGGAAGGGATCACTGTGTGGCCCATCTGCCTAGACTCATCCATGGTCTTGGGATGATAGTCCCTTACTTCTTATCAAGACAAAGTAAATTTCCAATACTCCAGCTATTGCAAAGTTTGAAGAGGGAAAACATTGAAAAGCAACTTAGCTTTCATTTCTCAACTTCTATGAAAATATGTGTTCAGGACGTTAGTACAGACACGGAAGAACAGCAAACATGAGCTTCTCCAGAATAAATTATAACACAAGATGAGCCTGGAATATCTTGTAGTGTCGTAAAACAAGGAATTGTTCAAAACGGTGTGCATGCATATTGAAATGCAAACAAGGAAATGATCGTAAAGAGCTGTGATGGCCAAAAGTGGAGCAATTTAAGCAACAAATTATAAAAATATTGGACTATAATTCATAGAATGAAATAAATAGCCATGCATCTATACTGATATTAGTAAATAATTTAATAATTCCAAAGAATACATTTTTCAAGAATTAAGAAAATATAAAACACCATTGGCATTGCACAACAATGATTACTGTAAGCAATATCCACTAATGGATGCTAAAATTGTTGAGTGAAAGTTTAAAGAGAAACAGTAAATTTTCAGAATGTAAAGCTCTCTCTCAAGATATTTATGAATTTCAAAAGGAAAAATAATTTTACAGTAGAGAAACTTAGCAACATCACTTTAACCAGGAAACAATTTTATTACCAGTAATAAAACGTATCATATTATATGCCCTGAGATGGTGCACCAAGAAAGGTACATCACTGTTATGGTATTCTTGTCAAAAATACACAACCACAATCCAACCATTAGTAAACATCAGATCCAAATTAAGAGACTTTCTATAGAATAACTGACCAGTAGTCACCAAAATGTCAAGGCCATAAAAGATACCCCCACCCACACAAACAAAAAAGATGGAGAAACTGCCAAGGATTGTGGAAGAATAAGACAGCTTGAGACTAAATGTAATGTAGGATCTTGACTGTAATCCTGGAACAGGAAAAGGACATTAGGGGAAATCTAAATAAATTGTATTAATGAAAATTTCTTGATTTTTGATCAGTATTATATTGGGATGGTAAGATGTTTAACATTAACAAAAGCTAGATGAAAGATATATGTGAACTCAGTAGTTTTTTTGCTAATTTTTTATAAGTCTAAAATTATTTTTAAAAAAGGTCAATCATAGAAATGTTTGCTCTAAATCAAGCAGTTCAATTTTTGTTTGGAAGATACTATTCCAACAAAAAATCATTACCTTTTATTTTTGACTTCAGAAACTTGATTTTTATTCTCTCAGTTCTTATTTAATCTACATTTTTCAAAGAAACATCAAAGCCAAAACTCTTTTTGTAAAATTACATTGCATCCCCAAAAGGAGGAAAAGTTTAGGAATGTAACTTTTCACTCTGACAATCAAATGGAATTTTCAATTCATAACCAACACTCACTCTAACCATTGACATCTTCTTTTTCATCATGAAAAATGCATACATCCGTGTCACTGTTAAGTACACCATAATGCGTCCCCTAATCTAATTCATGACACCAGGTTGATGGAATGCAGGATCAGTGGAGTTGGGCCTCAGGGTAACTCAACATCCTGATTTTTCAAGTTAGCCGTATGCAAATATGGGCTACATTTTGGCACTCTACAAATTGTCTGGAAAATTATTTTGTTGGATTCTTACGTCAGCCAAGCCATTTTTCTCTGTAAAGAGTATGGGGAATATTTTCATCACCACAAAAGAATATCAATGCACACAGACGATGCCTGAAATAAGCAACAATTTTGTTGGTTTTTATAGGTCCCTTGATACCCAAAAGTAATTACAGAAAAGTTCCGAGGAGCCTCTAGGGAGAATCTGAGAACTGAGGGAGCCTGTGGCTGTTTATACTATGCTTCAGCACTTGGCAAACTTAAGCAGATTTTTCAGAATTGAAAATGGAGGAATTTTATGTCTTGATACTGATGTTGTTTAGAAAGAGATAAGATACTTCTCAAGGCATTTTAAGCAACAAAGCAGATATGGAAGAAAAAAGCAGAGGGAAAATAGCGAGTACTAGAATCCTATCGTCAGCATGGAATTTTATGATGGTCTCAGGGCATCAGTGTGAGTGCTTATGATTTGCACACACTCTCTCACAAACACACACGCAAATGCAAACCCTTAATAGAGTTAAAAAATGTAAAACAGCAAACGCACATTCATAAATCTTGTATTCAGCTTGCTAAATTCTCATAATTTGGGGGCTGGCCTAGTGGTGCAGCAGTTAAGTTCACACACTCCAATTCAGTGGCCCAGGGTTCTCCTGTTCAGATCCCAGGCTTGGACTTACCCACCACTTATCAAGCCATACTGTGGTAGGCGTCCCTCATGTAAAATAGAGGAAGATGGGCACAGATGTTAGCTCAGGGCCAATCTTACTCAGTGAAAAAGGGGAGGATTGGCGGCAGTTAGCTCAGGGCTAATCTTCCTCAAAAAATAAAATAAAATAGGGGCTGGTCTGGCGGCACAGCAGTTAAGTTAGTACGTTCTGCTTTGGTGGCCTGCGGTTCACCAGTTTGGATCCTGGGTGTGGCCCTACATACTGCTTGGCAAGCCATGCTGTGGCAGGTGTCCCACATATAAAGTAGAGGAAGATGGGCATGGATGTTAGCTCAGGGCCGGTATTCCTCAGCAAAAAGAGGAGGATTGGCAATAGATGTTAGCTCAGGGCTAATATTCCTCAAAAATAAAGTAATTAATTAATTAAATTAAATATAACGTTCTCACAATTCTCAAGAAAGAACATATCTCTAAGTAGCAATGAAAGATTTCTATCCTACTTTGCATAACTTTATCAGTTTTCCATTTTTTCTTAAATATTCAATTACTTCATATAAGTTCTATTTTTCTCATGAGCTTTTTAATCTGCTCAAGTGTCTCCAATTATTATTTTTTTTAAGACTCAGTGCTCTTTTGTTCTCTCTATCTCTTGGCTACCATCCTTCCACCTTTTCTCCCTGGTGATCACGTTTCCCATGTGTGTCTTTTTCTCCATTTCCACACTCCCACTCAACTCTCAACCCACCCAATCTGGTTCCTAGGTTTGCTGTTTTATGATTATATATTTTCTCCACCTAGGAAGATTCTGAGGACAATATCCAGTTTTTATTCTACATGACTTTTTAGCAGTAATCACCACCATTAACCACCTCCCTCTCGAGCCACTCCTTGTTAAGCACTCCTTGCTTAAAGTATGCCCTGGTCTCTTAGTTATTGAATACTGGGGCCCTTCAAGGTCCAGTCCATGCCCACTCTCTCACTGCAGTCTGTAATCTCTCTCCTGACACCCCATCAGTACCCATGGATAGAATACCACCTAAATGCAACATAGTCACAAACTGGTTATTTGTTAACTCATGAATTCCTACTGAGTGCGTGTTATATGACAAACAATACTCTAGGTGTCCGAGAAGACAATCATGTGAGGTCCCAGCCCTCATCTAGCACCTACAACTTCTTGTCTAAGCTCCAGATCCATATACCTATCTGCCTTCTTTCTATCTCCACTTAGATATTTCAAGGTGTCTAACAGTTACCTACAAAGTCTCTCAAAGTTTATACCTTCAATACATCTTTGCTATGAATATGTTAGTAGAACATGCCATGATGTCTTTCTTGTATTGTTAAACAGTTTCCTAACTTGTATCCGTAAATCAATTTATGCCATGGCCTACAAAGCCCTTCATGTTCTGGTCTGCACTGTTGTGGCCTTCTTTTCCTTATACCGTGCCCTCGCTCACTTTCTCTGCCTAAGCCATGTGGCCTCCTTTCCGATCTTAAAACAGATCCTGCTGTTTTCTGTTTCAGAGCATTTGGATGAGCAGTTTCCTGTCCCTAGTATAAATCTTAACTTCATCATAATATCTTTAAGAAGGTTTATTTATCTCCTAGGTTAGGTCAAATCTACCCGTGTTAAACAGTGATCAATTTACCATCCCTTAATTTCAATTAGCACAGCTGTAGTTTTGCCTCTTTATGGATGTTGTGATTATCTGATTAATGGCTATCATTCCTTATAATACCTCAGTTTCTTGATGGCAAAAATTAGTTCTCTCACAGGGCCAGCCTGGTGTAGTAGTGGTTAAGTTTGCACATTCTGCCTCAGGGGGCCGAGGTTCACAGGCTCGGATCCCAGGCATGGACCTACACACTGCTCATCAAGCCATGCTGTGGTAACATCCCACATACCAAATAGAGGAAGACTGGCATAGGTGCTAGCTCAGGGACAATCTTCCTCAAGTAAAAAGAGGAAGATTGGTAATGGATGTTAGCTCAGGGTCAATTTTCCTCACCAAAAAACGGTTAGGTCTTTCTTCACCATAACGTCAACATATTTTAATACATAGTAGGAGCTGAATAAATTGTGTTGCTTGAAAAAAATAAATATACAAATGAATAATGTTTCTATCATTTTGTGTTTACAGTTACACAGATATCTAGGTTTCACCCCTTTCTTTCAAAATATCTCTGGATTTTGCCTGAGACAATACCAAAATAAAATACTAGACACCAAAAATTTTGCTTCTGTGACTCTAAGATCTAAACGAAAATTGGACTAAATTAGATCTACCATCAAGTTTCTGCAGATGATAAGACCTAAAAGTTTTTAAAAGAACTGTTAAGCTCACCTGTATGTCGTCTATGAAAGAGCCGCACTAAGAATGCAGAGCATAGTCATCAGAGACATGAAGGCACCTGAGAGTTTATTCAGCCCCATTCAAACATTTGAGAACCCTCAGACATCAGCTGCAGGTGGGAAGGAACAGAGCAGACGTGCAAATGAGAAAACAAGTACAGCTACTAGAAGTTGATATGTCTTATTTCTTCATTGTGTGGAAAGGGCTGAAATAAGCTTTTAGAGTGCCATAAGTGAAAACATTACATATTTTGTAGTTTATAGAAAATACTTATTTGAAAAGATGTGGTTATTGACAGTAAATTCACCTAAACTTAATGTTTGTGGGAAGGAAATATGTGTTATTCTGTTTACGCCACTTTAATATGATTTGTCCTTCTAAGTCCTTCTAGCTCACTTTACACATGGTCCCATCTCAAGATCTTGAAAATAAATATAACTTTAACTTAATTGTGATCTTTATCTAATTTAATTATTTATTTAAACATTTTAAAAAATTTATTTATTTAAACATTTAAACAAACATGACATTATTTAAACATTTTAAAATAAATAAATGACTACAAATAATGAATAAAAGAATTGAAAAGTTTCAATACTTTTGTAAAATCTAAGATCCTAATTTAAAACATACAAGCTCAAATAAGCAGAGATCTTTGGTGAAGATATGATAGATAGCAGCTGATATTTTGGTTCAGAAACACTACTGCAGTTGTTCAATTCAATTACTTAATTGTGAAATGTCTGGAGGTTTGAAGAAGAGGATGAATGAAGCTCTTCTTTCTAAAGTTCAGTTTTGTCTAACAACATTGTGATTTTTTACAAAACACTCCCTTTAGAAATTAGAAAATAAATAGGTTTAATAAAATAGTCATTGGAAAAGAATACTTAAACAAAGAAAAGCTTACCTTTGAAAGAGCTACATTGCTATAGAGAAATCAAAGCAATAAAACTTCTAAGCACTGATGGTTTTAAGTCTCTACCACAAATTGTTCCTTTGAATGATGACCTTGTTTGGTGCTGGTTTCTACACTGAGAGCATGGGTGTTGGCTTCCACACTGAGATCAGGAGAACTGAGGAGAACATTTTGGTGTGCCCATTCTTCACCTCATCCCAGTATGTCTTTTTACAAAAGACAAAATCTTGAGGTATAGATTCCTTATTTATATCCCTATTTATATATAAATTCTCCACTTATGGAATCTGCTGCATAAACATTCAGATTTTCCAGAAGAAATATTGAAAGGAAAGAAAGGCAAGACCAAAAAACTAACAAGCTATATTAAAAACATTTCCATTGTTACAGGATAAATCTAGGGTTATTTTTTTCTGCTTTCCATTAAATTACTTTATAATTTGGCTTAAGTGATATTTATTCACCATTTTGTATGTATAGATAGCCAGGCAAAAAAATAGGAAATCAAGTCTGCCCTCTCTTGGTATTGCATGGCTTCAAAAGTGGCACAATTTTTACAACTACTTCAGAATTATTTTGGTGGAATTTAGTTAAGTAATACCAACCAATCATCAGTACCTTTCTTAAGTCAATAAATCACTTTTCGCACATCATATATTACATACAAGATGCGCTCTTGGCCTGATTTAACATAGGAGATCTCTAAGCAATGAATGTCGTCTATATGAAATAAAAGGAATCTACTTCAGCCTTGAAATACTCTTTATGTACTTCCTCTTATACTCTGATGACTACGTGATATTTTCCACGGAACCATGTCCCATAAATCCATGAATTTCAGGTTTGCTTCCCCAAAGCAACTCTAGAAGGCCAAGCACATCTTGCTAAAAGCATTCTATAGATAAAGACTTTCCTGCTAGTAAGTGGTGTTAGACTATTTGCTACTAGGTATGTCGTTAGCTTGATTGCAAGGTGATTTGACGAGATCACTTTTCTTTCCTTCCTGTAACTTATCCAAGTAAAGGCAGAGAAAGATTTCATTCTGCTGCTAAGTCTTCCTTTCCCAATAGAGCAGCAGGTACCACTGGCAGATTAGACTAGTCCCCATTTATGTGTTCACGTTTCACAGAAAAGTATCTTCTAAGAAGCTTAGTAAAGAGATATTGATATGTTCCATAATAATGATAGTGTCTCAAGAACGTTATCCAGAAATTCCAACTAAACCTACTAAGTAGATCTTGATTATCATGGAGTTATGACAGAACATGGCCTGATATGGAATATATCAGATTATGTAACAGTTTGTGAGGTTCCTTTATCATCAGAATGATTTGCTCACGATGGAATAGAAAATATACATGTCATATATTCTTTTTCTGAAGAGGTGGTTTACATTATTTGTTTACAGAGGGAAGCTAGTTAAATTTGGTGAATTTGCATGCAATAAAATAATGACAGAAAAATTACTTTACTAGAGAAATATAGTAAGGTTCTCTAGTTATTAAAACCTCCTTTTAGAAATAATTTAAGGTAGCCTAATATGTTAGGCTGAGATTTCAATTATCTGTTTGTGCCTGTAAAACGTTATCATTTTGCCACCCCCTCATTACTTAAAAATGTTGTAAAACTTTCTAAAAGTTACTTCTTTGGCCACAAAAAGGTCAAGATCAGTTTGATAATCTATAGTGCACACATAGGATATGAAGAAAGTTTCAACAACAATAAGGAAAATTAAAGTAAATACATTTTAAAAATGTGCCTGTGCCAGTTGTCAAGTGACTGACAACCTTACGTCTCCAAGTCCACTTCAATGTCCCACTTGTGATAGTGGTGCTGGATAAAATGAACAGGGCTCCTTTGTCAGCTGTTAGCACTGGAGGAGCACCACAGTGGGAAGGTATCCCCTGTGCCTGTTGCATTGCTTCCACCATCTAAGAGATACCCGGGGGCACTCATCTTCCAGCTTGCCAGTCCTGGCCCACATTTTGGATTTCCTCTAACGATGCAAGTTTTCCCATCTTTGGTTGCCTGCCTGCCAGCCTCAACCTACCTGTATCCTGGCAGAGTGTTTCCCACTTGTCAGACCTGTCCACAGTTTCTTCCCACGAGATGTGACCTGGTGACGTCCTGGTAGACTTTCCTGCTTACCTAGCCTATTGGCAGCTCAACCAGCTTCAGTCCACCTGTACTCCAGTGGAAGGCTTCCAGGCTTCCAATCCTGCCTTCTAGTTCAGACCAACATGTGTGCACCAGCTAAGGCAACCCAGTGAGCTTCCTCCATCTACTGGGCTGCAAACAACCTTGCCAGTGAGGTCTGGAAGAGGCCGCTCCAAATTTGTTCTATCCATGAGTATTCTCTCAGTCCTAGGGAATTCTTCAATGTTCTGTCCCATCTTTCATACTACCTAATCCCCTGTAAATAGTTAATAATTCTTTATATTAAAGCTTCCCAGTACAAATTACTGTGTAGCTTCTATCCCTGACTGCTGTAACTGGTACATTTCCTACAATGAGAAAACCTCTTCTATCTATGAGAATGAAGCAATGGCTAAGATTCTTATAAAGAGAACCTGAAGAGAAAAATAGTCCATCAGTCAACTACCTGCATGATGTGTGGTATATTAAATTCATTTTAGGGATCCTGAACCATTTAAGAGCAAAAATAAACTCATTGCTAGGATACATAATCACTTTTAGAGGATTTGTCTACAAAATCCTGCGTATTAATAATCGCTGTAAATATCAGAAGCAGACTTCGCTTCTTGGTGAAATTCACTTATGTAAAGCATGTCAACCCCCCAATGTCAGAGAGATTACTCTGTAAGTTGTATCTAATATTAATATCTCTATTTACTTACTGGATCAGATTCCCCCTTGCATACTTAAGTAATTTACTTCGGCAATTTTCTACTCTTATCTCTTGTATCATTATCCCCCTCTTTAGTAGGTCACTGCCATCAGAAAACCAACACAAAATAATATACCACATCTTAAAAAACATGTAATTTAATTGTAAAACCTGTATTTTGACTTTACCTATTCCTTCACTCATCACTCCATTTCTTTGCTCTCATGGTCTATTTCCATGGTCTCAACTTCTACTTATCCCCACCTCTTTTCCTCTCTTGAATTTACACTTATTAGGCTTTCATCCGCCACATCCTCCTGCTCAAATCATCAACAATCTCCACATTGCCAAAGCTAATGGACAATTCTCAGACCTCTTCTTGGCAATCCCCTCAGTATCCTTCACACAGTTAATTTCTCCCTCTTATTTGAGTGACTTTTTGTTTAGCCTATAGAATACAATACTCCATTCAATACAGTATATGATTTTCTTCCTTTCCTATTGTGTATTCCTTTGCAGCCTACTATTGATACTCTTTAACAACCCTTTAATATTGGCGTGCCCAAGGCTCATTCCTGGGTCTTCTTTTCTTTTCTACTTTTACTCACTTACAAGGTGAACACAGTCCTATGTACCTCTAAATATTCACATATTTATGTCTTTAATCTTGAATTCACTTCTGAACTCCAGTCTTACGTTATTGTCCTATAAAACATGTCCACTTAAAGGTCTAAAAGCATCCATTTATGCACCTGGAGGAGTCAGCTCCCTATATCAATATAATGGGAACTAATAATAAGCTAAAATATGAAACATTTATAATCACTTGGATCATAAGCCTGCTCGGCACACACCTAGCATTTGAAACTACAACTGAACATTCACTTTTATGAAATATTTGAGAATTTGGCTATCATTTAATTGGACAATTATGAATTCCACAAAACTCTATTCTGGAGGATACAATAATATTAGTCTTTCTGAATTCCAGTGTCGATTGATCAATGGCCCGTGGAAAATGTTGGATATTAGTAAGAGCTTGTGACATTGGGGAGTACTGATGCTTGGAAACCAACAGAGAATAGAAAATAAACCTTCTGCTTACCCACACGTAGAAGCAGCCAATGGATCTCTAAATTTCTGAAAGAGAAGAGAAAGAGAGAGAACAATCAGAAGAGAGAATAAGGCTAAAATTCACTCCGCCATTGTGAGTTTTCCTATTCCTGTCCATCACCTCCATCCACCTCCTATTACACTATTAGGTAAGGATCTCTGAGTTGTATTGCAACACATGGGTGAGTGGGGAGAAGCTAAGGAACACGTCTTGTCAAAAACACTGGAATGCTGAGTTGCAGCATCTCTTAAAAAGTTGAAAAAATTAATGCTGCAAAATATTTAAGTAACCACCATGAACAGAATTTTGGAAATGGCTTGCTAAGAGGTATTCTTGTAACATTCTCATTCCTACTTGTTCCAGTTACATATTTTTAAAAACCAAGGTTTTATCTAGCGTTTACTCATTCATTTGACCCTTCCTTCATTCACCATAAGTTTGTTGATCATCTACTATATGGAAAGCATTATGCTTACAGCTATGTGACAGACAGGCTTTTTTAAAAGAAAATTCTAAAAGGCGTATATCTTAAATCCATAGTAAGACTCTGACTCCTATCACTATAATCCTTCAGAAATATAAGTGATTTGGACAAGTGAAGAATAAGATATAGAAAAACTAGTTATATATATTCTACTTCTAATTTTTCCAATATAGTCAATGTACCAAAATAAAGATGTTTGAACGAATATGAAAGGATTCAATGTCCTCTTGATATTGAATGTAAGGCCAGGATATTTCTTTGCTGTATTAGTGCTCTGCATGTGGATAATAAAATATGAGTTTTAACTCTACATTCCTCACGGGACAAGCATTCAATGTAAAGAAAGGGTTTAGCGCTGCTAGGGACTCAGGTTCTTGGGTGGCATGAATCCAACCTCCCCATTACGGCTCACATTCTCTCCACTTTAGCAAAGCAGGTAAATATAAATATAAATACCAGGGCCAATAATGTAAACTGTATGAGGTGATTTAGGCAGAGACTAACATAAATGGAACCAAAATCGCCCTTTCCCCCTCACACACACAACCACTCCCACCAAAAGTGTGAACAGCAAACCAAGGTAGTCAGTTAAATGCAGGTGAAAAACTAATGAGATGGAAAAACACAAAACATGCTTTTCTCCACTTCAAATTGCCAAGCCCTATTTACACTTCATATGGATTTTACAATATTGCCCCTATCTGGCTTTCCCTGACGGCTATTCTACTTCAACTACCCACTGATGCCTCCCTTCAAAGCTGCCTTCACTTGCTTAATGAACACTGGATAAAATTGCTGAACATTTGTGTCACACTAAACTGTCAAAAATCATCCTTAAATCTAAAGATTAGTTTCTGGAACCCACCCTTCCAGGCTCCACCAGCACCTATGTGGCCCTGTCTTGCCTAAGTCTGTGTGCTAACAAAACCTACCTGAGATGTCATTAGTGCTGTCAACACAAATAATCCATAACCAATCTATAAATGAAAATTTGGGTGAGTTTATTGTGAGCCAAAATGTGAGGACCATAGCCTGGGGCCTTCCTTCTCCAAGGAAGGAAGGTCACTAAAGAAGTGGGGCGGTACAGAGTGGTTATATATGCTCAAGAGGATGTTTCACATATGACTGAAATGTCCCTTTTACGATAGTCAGGAGACTGCTCTGTCGACAAAGCGATTGATGGACACGGCAGGCAGTAGGTGACCACTCAAGCTGGGTGGTCACAGGTGAGCACAGCAATCAGTTTCTAGCCTAGAGAGAGAAGCTTATCCTTAAGAAAATGCCCATGTGGGAGAAGTTGCACCTTGGTATTAAGGCCCTTTGTTTTTGTCTTTGGGACATAGCAAATGCTTAAGCAGATATACAATGCATACTCAACGGCCAGGTCTGGCCCTTTTGGAAAAACAAAGTCAGGCTGAATTAGATTTATACCAAATGGCTTCCTAAAATACTCCAGTATATCCTATTGCTTGCCATTTCTATTTGTCAGTGCCCACCCTCACTTTGTCCCCTGCACACCTTTCAGATTTGAATATTTGTTCTTCATTTCTCAAATCTAGTGAACTCAGCTGAGGTCCCAAGAGACTTGGGGCACTATATTCATTAAAGAGAAAAATCAAAAGACCTGAAGGACCGAGGTTTCAAGTTTTGTTTTTAACTAACTAGTATAGATGCAAAGAGATGCCCTATTGTTGCACTATTAGAAAAGACTACATCAAAAATAAGTCTGCTTAAATTATTTAGCTAGACCAGTACTTTTGAATTTGTTTTAAGTGCTAAAAGCATGCTTATCCACGATAACTGACTCAAATTGTTCTTTCTCATACATAAAACAATTTTAATGCATTTCTAGATTTCTTTGTTGTTGTTTTTTTTCCTCAGATTTTTTTCCCACCTAAGTACATGACAGGACATTTTGAGCCAATTACTGAAGTCTAATGGATTGATTGATTCTGTTCGGTCTTATTCTTTCTAGAAGCAAACAAAGAGAATCAATCAAACTTCTAATTCTGAATTCCATATTTGCATGAAGAACTCAGGGGAGCATGATCCACTTTCAATAGTAGGAGAAATAAATCTATTTTCACAATAGTTGTACAATAAGTTATATTGTGCATATTTCCAGGGCACTTCAGGATGGTACATAAAAGTCCATCTCTGAATTCCAATGATCAGCTAAAAAAATCAAAGTTCATGAATATCAATTGAGCCATCCGTATGATACCCTAAGTCACACCAGCATTTACATGGCTGGGACCTATGATAGTACAAAAAAAAAAATCAGGAAAATCTCTCTGATGCATTGTTATTTGCAAAATAAATAAGTCAACAGAGCCTGGTGCTAATCTCACTCTCCTTCTCCCAGAATCCTCATTAATCTGTAATGCTATGGGCAAAGCATGGGTTTGTGACTGGAAAAGAAGGTCTGAAATTCTATGAATTCAGATGATTGAACTTATTTCTCAGACATCCAATTTCTGATACACAGCATTAAACACTACACAGAAATTTTGAAATATCAGTGGGTTGCTTGAGAAATCACATTGAGATTGATGAAGTATAACACATATAGATGTATATGTTTGTGTGTATATAGTTACTGATAAGAAGATTTTCAAAAGAGACACTTCACACCTTGCTCAGTGTGGCTCTGCATGACATGTTACATCACTTGTGACCTACAAGGCTTTTAGTTTTCAGCAACTGATCATTCGTCAAATCTGTCCCTTCTTGACCTTCTGTACTTGAAGAGGCAGAATAAATAATAGTTAATGGTGTGAGATCTGGAGTCGAACACAGTAGCCTCATTTTACTTGCGGGGTTATAATCACAAATCACAGAGTTCTGTAAGAATTAAACTAACTAATACCCACATAGTACACAGAAAGTGCCTAGCACACAACCAACACTCAATAAGTGTTAGCTCTTACTGCCTTTATCGTCAAAATCTTGGTTCAGTGTGCAGCATTTTTTACTATCATGGACTATTGTAACAGTTTCCTACCTGGAGTCATGACCACCAGCCTTGGCTTGCAAGACTTACACTCATGGCATTAACGTAATCTTGAATTTGTTGTGCATTTTGTGAGACTCGGGTCACTGTCTTCTACTGCATTGCATATAGGAAGTACTTTGGTGGTAGTCACACTTAGTCTCTTGTTCAGAGTTACAGTCTCCTTACATAAATGCACATTTTGAATATGAGCTTTTCTTTTTAGAAATAACTGTTGCTTTCCTCATTCCTCTCTACCTGAGCTCTTCAGACTTTAAAGAGAATCCGACACTTTAGCAGAACTAAGGCTATTTTAAGTTGACTTCCTATTACTAACCATAAATAGCATTATTACGAATGTAGTCAAGAAGGAAAGTCAAGCTAATACATCTAATAGAGTGAAACCCAGGTTTTCACTTTATTTTAATCTGACTTTGGCATTTAAGCTAATGTTTTCCATTTCATTTGTTCTAACTTATGTCAAGGTTAAAGGAAATTTCTACTGCACTTAGTTCTAGGAGTCGAACTTTGAAGACGTTAGTAAGTAGCTGTTCATTCTCTGTAGTTGAATAACTTTGGCATCAGTGAATATTAAATAGACTCTCACAAATACAAAGTGAGAATAGACCTCAGAAACCATCTAATTCAACTCCTTCATTTCACAGGGGAAGAAATCAAGTCCCAGAATAATGACCTCAAAAAGCTACTTAGAGATGTATCTGCTTTAAGGACACAGCTCTTGATTGCTCATCAGTGTCAGTTCCACTTTTCACTTCATTTTCCACTTCCACTCGTAGAAGACATTTGTCAGGAACCTTCACTCAGCCATTCATCCACAGAAGATCGCTAATGGCCACTGAATATAATGTAATACCAGGGCCTTTGGTGGAAACAGAATACTTGCTCTTTTCAATATAGTTGTCATTTTATTCAAATTTTATGAGCATGATATCTGTTCATGAGTAATGTTATATATCAAACTTTTAAAATCTGTATTAAAAAGATATGTGAACACATAAATACATGTTTTCTTTTAAAATTGAGAAATAGACTAGATTCATAGAATCTTAAAATTAGAAATGATGTTACACATGAGCTGTTCAAATTTCCTCTTTGCTACCGTAGACTCATTTATAAAATAAAGGTCATGTGATTTGTTACAGCTCTTAAGTAGGGACTAAAATGGTGGGTAGGAGCATAAAAAGTGCTGGAGAGAAACAACAGCAAAATGGAGAGGCAATACTAAATTGGCTCAAAGATATTCTCAATTCCCTGGCAGAACTCCAAAGGAAAGTTTTCTTCAAATGCATATACACATAAAGCAATCTTAATTCCTATGCCTCCTGGTAGCCATGAGATATATTTCACATTTTCAATCTAATTACAGTCTTGCCAATGCCATTTTTAAAAAAATAGCCCTAAATAATAGAATAATATTAAGATTTTTCTGGTAGCATCTGAAATAAAATAATATTTTAGGGGCCGGCCCCATGGCCATGGCCGAGTGATTAAGTTTGTGCACTCCGGTGCAGCAGCCCAGGGTTTCCCCAGTTCGGATCCTGGATGTGCACATGGCACCGCTCGTCCGACCTCGTTGAGGCGGCGTCCCACATGCCACAGCTAGAAGGACCTGCAACTAAGATATACAGCTGTGTACCAGGGGGGGTTTGGGGAGATAAAGTAGAGAAAACAAAAAAGATGGACAAGAGTTGTTAGCTCAGGTGCCAATCTTTAAAAAAATAAAAATAAATAAAAATAAAATAAAATTTTAAAAAATAATAAAAACACCTATTCCTTTCATTTCTTTCCTTGCTATGCACTGTGTTACTCCCAGGAACCTACATAAATATTCATTCACTTCTTATTAGTTGATTTTTATTTAGAATAATCAGTTCTGAGTGTATTGGAGTCACAATGAAAAACAATAGTGAATCTGTGTTTCCAAAAGTTATATATTTGCCAAACTTAATCTCTACAGAGATTTTGATTTTAAGTAAAGCTTTTGTGAAGTGTTACTCAAGTAAAAAATAAAAAGAAGATTCTAAATTGATTCCTTTTTAAAGATTGACTAAAGGCATCAGTGTGTACTTTTCCAGATGGTAAAATGCCAGACGTCACTCTGTCTTCTTCCTCACTATCTTCTCAATTTGGTTTGTATCCAAAATGCTTTGGATAAGTGGCAGTGAGTCCTCAAACAGCATAAATTCAGACCCACAAAGTTTCTCCGGGGTTTCCTAATGGAACTGCAGTTGGTTCCCAGTCGTCTGGTCCTGGGTTTTTTGAGCACTTACTAAAATTGACTCTGGAATCAGATGTGTTCCTCCTCCCAGTGTATGGGCATCCTTGCCTTGACTATTGAAATACAGGGCTTTGCCGCCCGTTGTGAACCTCTAGGTATTATCACATTTGCATTATAAACTGGATCTTTCTGTGGAGTTAGAATATCTGCTGAAAGAGAATAATTGGCAGCAGTGAAGCGAAAATATATCGTCTGCTTCCTTCTGGTGAAAATACATCAGTACTAGAATGTGATGGTTAGAGCAGAACTCCTATTTCATGCAAAGGAAACTGACCCATCACTGAGATTTCCTGCAATTACTCATGCCCCAACTTCAGTTTTCGAATACCGTGTCTTCAATATTTTCTTTATCATATACTTTAGAACACAACATTACTTTGAAGATGAAAACCTGGGGACCTGAAAGGAAAGTGAGAGAGGATGGGTGGCATGGGATAAAAAGTTCTAAGTGTGCTAGCTGTGTCTTACATCTTTCAAAGACCAGGACAACGAGGGCTTTGCCATTATTATTGACAAGATATCTTAAGAGGAGTTGCCTCCACAAATGCCAGGGACTGCTTGTTTGGAACAGGCATACTTCAGTTTCCACACCACCCCAGCGAGTCTAACATTAAGTTGTTCTCTAATTTGCTCTGGCTTTGACGATGTTCTACCTTTAAAACTAGGATTCAAAATGGTGGTTGATCTTCAGGGCATTCTGTTACTATTGGAGACACTGCTCTAAATAAATTTATCCAAAAACACCTGTTTTCAAGAGAGATGTAAAATTTGGAATTATTTTCTCTCAAGCGGTGTATAAAATTTTATGATTTCAATTAACATTCTCATATCTCAGGGTCAAAAATGCCACTGCCTCCCCACTACCCATTAAAATGTATGTATAATTCAGAATAGAATGGAAATAGGCTGAACACAAATATTGACAAACTATTAAAAGGTCATGTGAGGAATATTTTCTCTTTAAATTATAGAAACTAAGCAGAAAAATATAAATCTGCAGCTTTAACTCATGAAAGAGAAGCCATGCTTAGCAAAAACAAGACGAACACAAGACATCGCCTCCTTCAATGGTATGTGCTCCCTACTGTTGACATTCAGATTCCTTACTAACCAGAAAGCTCAGCGATCACCATCCTATGTAGGTCTGCTGGTTCTTGAATTGTGTAAAACATCTTCGTGACTGTTTCTCCCACGTGTGTAAATGCACTGCAATGGTGGTACTCTCAAAATACAACTGAAGATGATCGAGGCAAGAAAAAGACTTCACAACAACAGAAATTCTCAGAGCAATTAAGCAAAGCCTCAAAATGGGAACGTTGACAGCAAGGCCAGGAGGAGAAACTTGCCAAATAATGATGCACATCAAGGCATCTGCTAGTTGCGGATCTAAGGATTCCAAGCAACAGCACAGACTGTCATCAAGACCACGGACAACTCAACCTTATTATTCTAAAGAAAAAGCCTGTTCTGGCATGATTTCAAATCACTTAAGGGACAGTAATCAGGGGAAAAAACTGAATAAATCATACACCCTAATATTTGACTTAAAATAAAAGAGAAGTGTCTCTAAAATATGAAGTCAAAAGCCAAAATACTATCCACAAACGACACAAAATCAGATGGTTTCAAATTTCCCTGTAACAATAATTAACGAAAACAAGGAACAGGTCTTGCAGAAGCTCATGTTTGATGTGATGGAGGCCAAATGAAAGGAGGTTCTAATTCACTGTGTGTGTGTAAGGGTTGGTCTTGTTTTCAGGTGATGCAGATAACCTGTTTGATAGGCTAGCACGCAGAAAACCTACTCACATGTTATTCATGTAAAGATAGTCTTTAAAGAGACTCTTCAGTTCATCTAAAAGAAAACTAGGATATCAAAATGTTAGTTGTTTATAAAATGGTGGGCAGTAATATTGAAATCAAGAAAGAAAAAGAAACCTGAAAGATTTTTTTTTTAAATGTCACTTGAATATTAGCTTTTGTTTCCTAAAAACGTGACAAACAAGCATGGGCAGCTGGCTGCCTCCTTCTCCTCTCAGTGTGGCCACAGAGCTTATCATGAGGGCCATGGCTCCACCAGAAAACAGGAAGTGTGACAAAGCCCTGCTCGGGCGAGGCCTTTGGTTTTGAGGACATGGAATCACAGAGTAGTTGCCAAGGATAGTTTAAAGTTTTTAAAGTATTCTCTAGGTAATTGATAAATCAACCAGATTTTTTAAATCATATAAAAATTTGAAAGATAAAATGAAAATGGCATATTTTACACACATATGCACAATATATGTATGTATTTACGCATGTATATATACATATATATTCACAGAATTCTAAATCTAATGAATAGTGAATAATTTTATTTTTGGGTGTACATAGAAATTGACAAATATAGTAATGTACAGGGCAGCAAAGAAAGTCCCTAATTCTAAAGAATCATCCCACAGAATATGTTCTCTCACTACTGAAATCAGTAATAAAGCACAGCTTTCAAAAGCATATGGCTAGGAAGCAATTACATGCTACTTTCTAACACTTGAATTAACGAAAAAATCATAAAAGCACTCATGAAACACTTAAAACTGGGATACAGTAAAAGTGCACACAAAATGTGGTATGAAAACAGCATTTAAAAGGAAATTTATAACTAAATACATTTGTCAGAAAAATTGAATGGAAAACATGCAAACCATAAACACAAAAATTAGATTAAGAACTATATAATCAACCCAAAGAAGGAAGCAAAGATATAATAAAGATGGAAGAAAAAAGCAATGAACTAGAGGACATCCTTATGATCAAAGTGATAGCACCACAGACAGGGTTAAAAAAAGAGAAGATTTACAAAAGTGGGTTAATGAGAGAAAACATCTGGAAAGACTATTCTAGAAAAATCAGGGAACACAGAAATAAATAAAATATAAAATGGTAAAATTTAAGAAATACAAAAAATGGACAAGTCCAAAATAATAGAATATACATCAATATATTTTGATATGTATTAATAGACACATATCTAAAAAGCAATGAAAATGCTGAAGATCTTCCTTTACACAGACACACTCAAACACGTCTTAAGCATTACTGCTTTCAAATTTATGAAGAAAAATTAACCCCTGTAAAATATAATTTATTACAAAAAATTTAACCGTTGTGTACTTCACCCTATCTCTTTTTATCTCAGGTAGTATCACGTTAATTTTTAAAATAAGACAGATGGAAAATCATAGCTCAACTTCACTCTGAACTTTAATTAAAATTGCTAATACTGTCTTGGAATATTTTCATCTGACAATGGGTGGAAAATTGTCATCCATTTGAATGTATGCATGATGAAATAAATGGTTAAGTATACTCAAGAAACGCAAGAGTAGTTTAATATCAGGAAATCTGTCAATTAAATTGAAAATTTCAATGAATTAATAAATTACATGATTATCTCAATAGACACAGAGAAAGCATCTGAAAAAATTCAACATTTTTATGATTAAACTCTCAAAGATAGGAAGTTTACTTAACTTTATAAAGTTTATATAGCAAATCGCAACAAAACAACCACAGTTTGCCATCCTCTGAACTAAAATGTTTTTTATGTCTTTCTTCACCTAGTAAAATATATTTATATTTATCATTTAAACTTCAGCCCCAAATAACGCTCAGAAAACCCTTCCCCTCATAACCACTCCTAAGTCAACTCCAGCCATTAATGTATATTAATCTTGGTTTTAAAAAGATTTCATGATGTTTTGACCTCTTCAGAGGCCTCGCTGGCTGGAGACAGGCTGATCTTCCCAGGGCAAGCTCATTCCTGGGGATAATGAAGAACTCCTGAGAACAGGAAAACAGCTTTCATATGCCAAACAGCCAAGCCTGAGTCCATACGCTCAACCTCCTGTTACGGGTAACTCTCAAACACCAGGCCACTATTTTCTCTGCCCTAAATGAACCCAGGGCCAGGCAACAGACACCTAGAGACCACCCTGCAGTCCAAAGTCCTCTGACATTACTCACACTAGTCAGTCCCGGGCTCTTCCACCTACCTGCCCAGCCTGCCCCAGGAAAACACAATGAAAGTTCTGGGCAGAGGGGCCGGTCCCTTGGCGCTGGGGTTAGGTCCGCACGTTCCCCTTCCGCGGGCGGGGCTTCGTTGCCCGCGGATCCCAGGTGCAGATGCCCGGGTTAGCAAGCTGTGCTGTGGCAAGCCTCCCACGTATAAAATGGAGGAAGATGGGCGAGGAGGTTAGCACAGAGTCAGTCTTCCTCAGCAAAAAGAGGAAGATTGGCAGCAGATGTTAGCGCAGGCATGGTCTTCCTCACAAAAAAAAAAGTTCCGGGCCGTGCTTTCCCACTGTTTCTCCTGCCCCTGGCTGAGCATGGCGCTTTGTCACGTGGCTCTGAGTGGCCCCCACTTGCAAGAAATGTAAATCATCAATTCTTTTTCGAAGGCTTTAGCTTTTCCATGTTGACTTTCAGTCACCTCTTTAAAATCCTGTGGGTATATTTTAATACATAATGGTCCCAAGAACCCTGTATTTCTTCTCTTTTTTTTTTTTTTTTTTGAAGATTGGCAACTGAGCTAATTGTTGCCCATCTTCTTTTCTTTTTTTTCCCCCCTGCTTTTTTTTTTCTTCTTCCCAAATCCCCCCAGTACATAGTCGTATGTTTTAGTTGTGGGTCCTTCTGGTTGTGCCATGTGGAATGCCACCTCAACATGGCCTAATGAGCAGTGCCATGTCCACCCCCCGGATCCGAACCCTGGGCCTCTGAGTGGAGCACACAAACTTAACCACTGGGCCACGGAGTGGCCCCTATTTCTTCTTGACACATTTCACTTTTACATTTTTGTGTTACAATTTGCTTCATAGCCATACACCCTACTAGAATGTCAGTGTCATCTTTTTTTCCTCTTCACTTTATTCCAAGCACCTAGTGTAGTCCCTTCCATGTGCAAGATGGACACCATTTTTTAAAAATAAATGCATGAACAAATTTATCTAAAATAAAAATAGGGACACTTCATAACATAGCTCCTAAAATACAGGAAATATTTCACTGAGAAACAAGCATTTATCCTTAGCTGCTTTCATAATTAAATAAAAATTAGTGCAAAGTACTTTACTAAGGAGTTCATATAAGAATATAAATTTTAAAAAGCCGAGGAAAGCTAAAAAAAGTAAGATATCTTTAGAATAATTTCAAAATTAAAAAGAGTACAATTGAAAAATTATCACAATAATTTATTCTTTGTAAAAGTGAAAATCAGTAAAGTAGTCATAACTCTGGCATAATATCACTATATCCTAAATTCTAAGAAGCATATTTTCTCACTAAAGAGTTCTTTTTCAAAAATCTGGGGTGTCATGCAATTGATATGTATATTTAATTGATAATGTTTTATTTTCCATCCTCCCTTATTCAAATGATAGTATTCCTTAAAATTAATGGTTTTTTAATAAGAACACTAACATAATTAAGAGAATATGCAAAAAATTAAATATGAAAGAAACAAAAGCAATTATAGAGTTTTGGTTAGTGGAAATAGATGCTCATAGAAAGACCATCTTTAGTCAAAAACAGATCTAGATACACCAACAGGTGCTACATTCTCAGGGAAGTGCTCCTTCCTTATGTCACTAAGCTATTCTTTGCATACCTTCTCTCTGCATCTATTTTCTATTCACTCTACTAATGAAAGTTTAAATTTAACAGATTTTGAAAATGAATTTGGCATGAGGTAACAGCATTAAAAATAGTCTTAAAAGAGAAAAATACAGCTTCAATTTTACGTATTGTTAAAGACAAACTGTTCTGTTCAATGTGTATTTCAGAATTCCTCATAATAATCAGCTCTCAGTAAAGAAAGGTCCAGAATGTCCATCCTAGTGGTATTAATATATTTCCAATATCTATTCTAATCTACTTACAAATTTCAGAAGGGAAAAATTACTGGATGTGTGTATGATACAGGGAGATGAGAGAATAGAATTTAACTCAAAAATAATGACTTTTCACTAAGTTCTCAATGAAGTAAATGAATTTTTTCACATAATCATGTAAAAACCAATCTTTACTTGCAAATCTACTCCTGGAACTTAATTTGCATGGCACCGTGGCGGTTCCATGACATTGATTGACAGACATTGCTTTAGAGCAGGTAGATCAGGACCATGAGTCCTCACTCATCAAGTGGCTCAATACAATGAAAATATTTCCCATTCTTAGAGATGTTGGAATAATCAATTGCCTCACAACCATTGCTGCCTATCCTGTGTCCCTGTGGTTGAATTCTGACATAAAGCAGTAAGTTCAGTGGAAATGAATAGCTGCGGTTTAATTCAGTAACATCATTTTATACATAGATGTCATGACTGAAGAGCATGCAGTAGGCAGACAGGAAGAAAGAAAGACAAAACAAAAATATTTTTACTAATCTTTGGGTTCTAATGCAAGACATATATAGATGAAGTTCACCTGGATGTACACACACACGCAAACTACCTGGATGAAATGGTAAAGGAAATAGTGAAATTGAGAGAGAAGGGGAGAGATTTCTCTCAGCACCTCTGCTATAGAAGTACTAAATAGATTAAAGACTGTGACCTTTACCTGGGGAGAAGATACACAAATTCCATGGAGGAGAGTTCGCATCTCTCCAGTCAATGTTCTGAACTAGGCTGGTGCACAGGACGTCTGGCCGGAGCTCCTTATGAATAATTCATATCTCATCTATCTTTTGAAGAGGTGTTAAATTGCCCTTTTGGCATGTCTGTGGTTTCTGAGGAATGTGTTCACACCTCATTATCACTCAGTGATGGACTCCTGAGAGGGTATGTAATCGTCTTCCAACCAAGGTCTTTGTCGGTCCAGTAATGCATGATTTCAGGACAGTCTGAGTTCCCTTGTGACCACAGAGGTAAAAAAGCTCTGGAGGAAAAGAGGACAGTGATATTTTTTTCCCCTTAACTTTTAGAGCAATTTCACTATTCTCTAAAATTTCCTTCAATTAGAATCCACTTACTCTACTTACCAGTTTCTTCAAAACTAATCTCAAAAGAGGAGATATTAGAAAAATTATGGTTTTTTTCATAAATGTGGTCAAAAAGTGCTACAAGACCTATTTTTCCAAATACACACACCTTCTCCCTACCTTTCACCCATGAAACAGTCACTAGGAGTCATTGACTACTTTAGCCAACTTCACATATTAGTTATTTTAGTAAAATTCCAAAAACTTAGGTGGAAATTCTCTCTCCTTTTACAGGCTAGAAATTGATTTCAAGATAACATAGTTGGTAAATGGTGGATTGAGGTCTCTCTTCAAATTGTGCTCTAAACAAGTATGAGAAACTGCTTCCAAGGATCTTAAAGTTCTCAAATCAGGGTGCTTCCTTTCAGTTCAAAAGCCACATTCTCTTGAAAAATTACCACAGTAGTATTTTCAGATCATTAAAAACCCTTGTCTAGAAGCAGAGTTCAGGAGGGAGTAAAGAGGAATCCATGGAAGCATGTGCAGCTGGGAATATGAGTTTCTAAAGATAGATCTGCACACTGTGTAATGTCTTGACTTGTGTGTGTGTGAATGAGGGAGTGGGAGCAGAGAGGATAAAGGTACTCCTTAGCAAGGTGCCGCAGTACTCCAAATTAGAAATAATAATAATCTCGTTAAATCGTATTGAGGTAGAAAGGGAGCAAAAGGGATGGCACTGAGGATTACTTAGACATTTTAAGTCAATAGATTCTTGGGATATAACGGATATGGAAGATTTGGAAAAAAATGTGTCACGTCTAGAAAATGTGACTCAATGATGGTGTTTTCATGCACTAGGAAAAAATACTAGAGGACAACCAGATTTAGTGGGGAAGATTGTAAGTTTGTTTTGAGATGCAAAGAATTTGAGTTAGATGCATGGCTCTAGAGCTCAGGAAAATTGGAGTAGATGATAGAAATGTGAGAGTCATCTAAATATAGGTGGAAATTAAGCTATTAACAACAACACAAGGAACTCACATCATGTGGGGTCCTCAGAAACAGGAACAGTGTGAGAGCCCTGGCAACCTAGGGAAAAGCCAACATGTGGAAAAGTGTGACTGGTTCTTTTTAGCATTCATTTGTATATTGAAAAAAGAAAAAGATTGAGAATCTCCTATACACAAAGCATTTGTCTCGGTACTAGGTACATGAAGTTGTAGAAATCCATCCCCTTCCTTAAAGAGTTTTATAATCTTGTAGAGAAAGTCATTCATGTATTTCAGTCACACTTTTTTCATTCGTGATGCAAAACATCAGTGGCTACTATACACCAGAAATTGTTATAGGGATTAAAGGATGAGTTATGTTAAAGAAAATGACACAATCCTGGATGTCTAGGAATAAAAGCCTAGTGGTATTGTAGATTCAAAACAATGATAACCATTGCAAAGCACATGCCAGGGTCACATCAAGGTTATGTACTGGGAGCTGCTGAGAAACACTGGAATGAAAGATGAACACTGGTTGAAGTAATAATGGTGTTTTTCATAGGGGAAGCACTATTCAAACCCCGTCTCCAGACAGAGAAAAGGAGAAGAACTGCATGCAAAGGGAAAAGAATGTGCAAATATATGTAGACATGAAGGAGCAGCATAATCTGAAATCATTTAGTTCCATGTAAGTGGAGCCACAGGGGCATCTTTGGAGAAGAGTGGACAGTATGTATTGGGTGTGGAATAGAGTGGGGGGTTATGTGAGAGATAATAAGAGAGTGCAAGAGAGAAGCGGGTAAAATTGTAAAGACCCATACAGATCAGCACTATGATACTGATAGTCAATGCAAAACACAAAGTAGGAAATAGCGTTAAAAAAGAATCACATCGTTTAACTATTTTACTTAACTTAAAACATATAATGCTCACCCACTTGTCAATCTTTAGTTGTAGGGCCAATAACAAGAACTTTTCTTTCAACTTAGTTTCATTGATTAGAGTTTGTGTGTGTCTGTGTGTGTGCAAAAACATACCAGTGTGCTTATCAAATATGATTTCAAGTTTTAACTTAATATTCAAGAAAACAGCTTTCTTTGGCGCTGATGCTTTACCAGTTTATTCAATGCTTCTTTAAATTACAAAATATTAACTAACAGGGAAAAGTGAAATAAACAAGTTCGGGAACAACTGATTCTTAGAATGCATGTGACTCATTTGATGGACAAGAGATGGTATGCTATCAACAAGCATTTGAGTGCTGTGGGCATAAGTCAAAAGGTTTATGGAGGAAATAGTGGCAATTGGTTAATCTAGTGAGTTTCTTAATTGGATACTGATTAATAAAGCTTCTACTCTGAAGAGTTGGGTCTTCCTTCTGGAGGCTGATAATTTATAGGGAATTTGTAACAAGATGATTTCTAGCTTTATATTTACGTTTTATAAACACAATTATGGTAGCAGTGTGAAAACTTAAATTTCCTTAAGGGGTCATCAGAAAAGGCTAAAAAAGAGTCTCCATCGTGGATAATTATGGAAGACAGCAGATTTTGCTGGAAATGTAACTATAGACTCTGATGCTTTCAGTTTCTACTCAGTCATTCCTTCTACATCTGCTATTTTTGCATTTGCTTATTTGTTTCTTTCGTCTTTTAATCTTAGTGAGATTTCCATTTGTAAGTCCCTCCAGTTTTCTCTGCACATCAGCTCCTTCATTGCTGAGCTTCCTTTCTTATTCACACTGGAGTCTATGGACTGTTCCATCAGCTAATCTCTGGTGCATATCCTAATCTCCATTTCCCCGTGGTCTTTCTGCACCCTCACATGGAAAAAGAAAAATCCTGAAAAAATACAATAGTGTGGCTTCTCCATGTCGATAGCCAGGCTTTGATTTTGCTAGAAAAACTTGTAGAATTTATGGACAATAAATTCAATTTTTTTCCCCCTAGGACAGCTATTTCAAACCTACATCTCTCTTCATCCACCTTCAACCTCATGGACCTTTCCTCTTGTATTCAGCAGACAATTTTGTTCCCGTCCAAATACCCACACAAAAGCAGTCACCAGACAGGCACTCCCTGGATATTTTCCACATTGAAGAATCCCTTTATTGGATTACAATGAAAGTAGTGTCTCTCTTCCTGCCTAAAGCTAATTATCACAACTGAGACCTGTGTCTTACCCTCTTCTGCCCCCTTAGAGGCTTCACCGACTGATCATCCCGTCTCTACTAAATTTTCAACATCTCCCATTGTTGCTCATTTATGTCACAATCAATATGTTCAAATTTCTCTTAAGTTTAAAAAGACCCCCCTTTGTCTCTACATAATCCTACTGAAACAGCTCTAAATAGATGCTTAAATAGATCTGAGCCTAACTCATAGCCACACTTTGTCTTTCTACAGTTGCTCTGTAATGCATCGACCATTCACTCTTCAGCCAGCTTTAATGGGACTCCGCCTACAAGGCCCAGTGAAATTGATACACTTAAAGTATAACAACTTCCTTGTTGCCAAAGCAAATGGATACTTTTACCTCCTCATCTTAATTGACTTCTTGTCAATACTAACCTCCTTGCGGGAAATTCCTCTCCTTTTGGCATCTCTGAGAATACTTGTTTTTCTTTCCTCTTCTCTATCTATTACTTTTCTGTCTCATTTATGGACTCTTTTTCCTTTTATTTGCACTCAAAAATATCGCCTAGTCTATCTCTATGCTCATCTCAATGGGTATAATTTGACGTCCCTTTTTGCTTTTATGGCTTCAATAACCATCTGTTTGCAGAAAGCGCCCAAATGTATTTCCCCAACTCAAATTTCATTACTGAAGCTCACACTGAGATAGAGCAACCCATCCTGCCCATGTGCTACATAGATCATTCACAGAATGTAAACTCTTGAATGAAACTCGCCAATCAAGGCTGCATCAGTTTCCTTGGTCGCAGGAGCTTATATATGTTTTTTAAATGAGGCAAATAGAAATAACACATGGATATGTTTGGACACTTTTGGATGTGTAACACAAAAATAATAAATAGCTTTATGCCTTCTGTAGTTGTCCAGCACGTAGCTAGATTTATGACAATTATGCTTTGGTCTAGTCCAATAAGAAAATAAAAAGATTAAATTACTAGAACTTTTTCCTGGGTCAGGTGAAGTCATGGGTTTATTTAGACAGTTTTACTTATTATATAGCCAGGATCAGCTCACAGACACAGCACATATGAAATTCAGTCTAGGAATCATGATCTCAACACAGAGAGAGTAGAAATGTCCTGGAATCTGAAAGCTTAAATGGCACACTGTTATTCTACTTCATATTTTAAACTCCTTTCCAATAAGAAGTTATTACTTCAAACACTGGCTTTCTGCATAAACCATTTATTGAATAGGTACTTACCTATTTTTCAGGTAAAGAACCAAACAAACATTTTGAGAAGTGCCTTGCCCGTGCGTGGCCAAAAGTCAACAGTAGAGAGAAATTAAAGCTATGACATCCCCGTCCTAAGACACGAACTTGAACCTCTGAAATATGTTTACTCCTTAAAGGATAAGCCTATGGCATGAAAAGCAAAATTTGGGGTGATGTTGTCACCTAAAGAAAATAGAGCAAAGAAAGCAGTTCAGGTCAACACAGAGCTTTGAAAACTAAACACAGAAATACGGCTAGAAAGAGATCTTACTTTTTTAAAAGTTACTGTACTCTGCCTGACAATTTTCTCAATTAAAAATATGGATGATACTTGTCACGTAAGTTGGACAAAATAATATGAAAACAGATTTTAAAACAATTTTAATAATATGAAAACAAATTTAAGGAAATAAAATAATAACTGGTAAAGTGATGTGTGTGTGCATATGTGTACACAGAATGCTGATAAGGTATGAGGCAATAGGACTATTCATACATAGATAATTGGACATTCTATATCAATAGTCTTATAAAAATTAATGCCTTTTATTCAGTAAGTCTACCCATCAGACTATCTTAAATAATGTTTTGTCAATGAAGATTCTATTGTTAAACGTATAAAATTAAAGCATTTGAAACAAATGTTCAATTATAATAGATTATATTATAGTGTATCTCATATAGTAACATATAGCCTTAAAAACTATAAATATTGGTATATTAAATTTATAAATTATGCACAAATATGTAATAAAGCTCATGATAACACACAACACCTTTTGGGACATAAATTTGCCTATGTCTGATGTTGCTAGCTTGTTAGCCTAGGATGTGATTGGAAAATGCTTGCAACGTTCTCCTTAAGGAACTCACTTCTTTTCTTGTTCATTGTGCCAAATACAGTGTCAAGAACTTCACATGGATTTCCTCATTTTCTTCCCGTGAAACACAACAAATTAAATGCCAGGTAATATTGATGCAATCATGGACGGTGGGCCTCATTATGGACAATGAAAATGAATGTTCTGGCTAATATTTTTGCTTACAGAGATAACTAGTGCTGAACAAATTATTAAAGTGTTTTATTTGAGTCAAGATGTACACACAGACACATAGACACACACACACGTATACATCTTACCCACTTCTATGAGACTTATGTTGTAGATTGAATTCCCCAAGAAGCATACTCTGAGGTGGAGGTTAGTGTGATAGTTTGGTAGAGTTCTCTTATGTAGTAGAAGACAAGCAAAAGAAGCAGAGTTGGGCAAGAGGAGAGCTTAATGGAAAAGCAGTTTCAAGCAGGCGTCACTCATCTCTCTGGGAGATTTCTGAAGCTGGGATGATCCCTTAGCTGTGTCTCAGGTTGGGACAAGGGGGCCGAGTCTATATAACACCACCTCAATTAGTCACCAGATACAGGCCACAGAGGAACAGACTGAACTTGCAGAAGTTTGCTTTCTACAGCCAAGGAAACACTTGCAGGGGGCTGACAACTGGCAGCGCAATAAATGTGTTCTATTTCCCAGGCCATGTGTATGTATACAGTTTCTCATCCCTACTTCTAACTGGAATGGAAAAGAACATATGTTCGAAATTTCTGGCCATGTACCTTGACCAGGAGTTTGTGTTAATCTGCTCTGGAAGAGACAGCACATCTGGCACAGTAACAATCGGGACTGCTGGATGGCTGAGTCTGCTGTAACCTACTCTCATCCCTCAGGATTGATTTAGTCTTTGCAAATGGAGATAGGACAGGAATCACAACTCCAAACCCTTTAGGTCTTTAAGGATGCACTAATATCTGCCATTAACTCCAGAAGGTGATGTTTTTGATTTGATATCTCTGCTAGGATTTCAGAGCCTTTCGCTTGACCTTGTACACAAGATGAAAAACCAATGTGTGTTTGTGCTGAATAATAAGTATACCAATTTCAATTTAGAATGAATTGGGTAAAAGACCAACAGGAGTGTCTACAACCCATGGGATCTGAGCCATGGTCCATCTGTTACCTGGGGCCTGTGTGTCCTCTCTTTATCTTGGCATCCGTGTCAACAGTCCTCCAGATATGTAGAAAGTCCCTTTCTCCAGTGTAAAGTCCTGAATACCACTTAGAAGCTCTAAGGAACTTATTGCCTTGTATAATTCTTCCTCTTGGGGACTTAATCTCTCCAGAAACTAGTCAAGGAATATCGACTTTTTAATGCATTGTGTTCTCTGTACCCCATCTATCCCCGAATATGGGCTCCTCATTGCCAGCCAGGCAGCAGGTGATCAGTGAGTGAGCTGGTGCCAAAACCCTGTCCAAGTAACTGCTTTCTGTACTGCTTTTAGTACCAACTGTCACAGGTTAGGGGTCCCAGGGAGTGAACTCTAAGACAGAGATTATTGTAAAGGAGAAAGATTAGGATTATTTTGGGGGTTAATTCCTGTGGAAGCAGGCTTGGGCAGGAGAAGTTGAGCTGAGATTTAGGGTTAAGGAAGGCTTCAGCCAAATCTATGAGGAGATCTGATACTGCAATGGTCCTTCCAAGTTGTCTTGCCTTGGAGTGAGGGGTCAGGCTTTCATATACCCACATTGATGGTTTCTTGCAGGCCACCCTGGAAAGTGGTATGACCTTGTTGAAAATATTTTCCCTCAGCTAAGGTGTTTTCTTTAGGGAACCAACATCTGAGGTCTTTAAGCCAGCAGCATAACCATCAGCCAGGGATTTCCATGATGTCCTTTAAGACTGAACAAGTCACACATCTCTATCTCAGCTTGCAAACGTGTGTTCACGTATTACATCTATAAATCATACTCAGTAAATTACATTGTATTATCAAACATTCTTTAATCAAAAATCCCCTTTTCTACTCACTAAATATACTTATTTTTTTCACTCTCAAGATACTTATTATTTTTAGCCCTGCGATAGTCTCCAAAGATAACAACAAGACTCTTCTCTCCCTTGACTAAGACTCACATTAAGAGTTGGAGTGTATTTCCCCTCCTGTTGGATTTAGGCTAGCCTTGTCACTTGGTTTGCCTAACAGAATGCAATGAAAGTGATGTGCTAGGACTTCCAAGCCAAGGCTTTAACAATTCTGTCAGAATTTACTTTGCCCTTGCAAGAAAGTTGGCATGTAAGAAGTCCAACTATCGGGAGCCATCGTGTTTTGAGGTAGCCCAAACTAGACACATGGGAAGAGGGCGGCCCCAGAGAGGAGCACTGAAAAATAAACAGGCTTATGGAATCCAGCTTGTACCTTGATACAGAGTTGCATAGATGTGTTTATAAATTATAAAGACAATTTAAAGGACTTTAATGTAAATTAATAAATGTATTCCTTAAACAATATAATGGTCGTGCTGTTGTTTGTAACTTACGATAGTACTAACCCACTAGATTCTCCTTACCTTTATCTAATTTACCTTCTACAATAATAAACACTATGATATATTCAATTATTACATTTATTAATAAATAGTTAATTTCTGAAATATTTGTGATATAATCTCTCCCCAAATAATTGAATTTTCTCAAAAATTGTTAAAGAATCCATGATATGATTTCATTATTTAAAATATGGCAATGCCTCTAGATAATTTGACAAAAATGACATGCTAGACAGCACTTACAACAACCTTTCTTCCTCCGTTAGGATTATGAAGTACTTTCTAGGGCTGTTTTGTGCTACGATTTTCATTTTGCAAAAGTCAAGAAAATCAAAGTTATAGTCCCTCCACAACCTTTGACAGAATTAAAGTAGTCATATAACATATTAAAATTTCATCCGATACAGAAGCAGGACCCACCATCTTTATTTATAAAAAGGATTTGTAATTACCATGGGATTCATATAACTTAGATTCATAAAATTTTAGTGTTGGAAAAGATATTAACATTATCACAATCTGACTTCCATGTTGTTACAGGCGATTCTAAATTGAAATTGTCTTAGAATTGATTATAAACACCAAAGTTGAGAAAATCAAATCCATTTTACAAGACATGATATTTTCCTTAAATTTCTGAGTTCAATGATGTCATTTTGAATGACCATCCCTAGAGTGAAAAACAGGATATCCTTGAAATAATCTGAACTTAACTCTGTCAAAAGTATTTATAAGTTTAGAGGTAGCAAAACTTTGTGCTGGAACAAATTTCAAATTAAAGGAGTAAAGCTCTGCTTCACTTGTGAATGTTTACAAAGGGGTAATTGGTCCCATTGTGACACCTACCTCCTTCCTCCAAAGAATTGTTTGAAGTCATAAAGCTTTTGTCAAAGTAAAGGATAATGAATAATGTGCAGGTAGGCATGAGTAATGTGCAATCGGGATGAGCTGGAACACGTGGTATATCTTGTCCCAGGTAGTCCTGTGGCTGGAAGGAAAGGCATATATGCTGATCACAGCAGACGTTAATAGAATGCTGATCACAGCACATAACACAGAGCTTTCATGTGTCAGTTTTGCCCTGAAAACTGAGAATTAACAAGAAAACAAAAAGGAAAATAGTAAAAAGTTAGGTTGAAAGATTCTTAATGATACCATCTACATATAATTCATTCATTTTATTCAGTCACAGAATATGCATTAAGCATTTTCTCTTCCCAGGATAAGGCACTAGTGTAGAAAATACAGCAGTAACAAGACAAGATGATCCTGTGTTCCTTAAACTTATATTTTAATTAGGAAGTCACGGAGACCCATAACAAAAAATAATGGATAATTAAAATATTTGGTGGCTTCCTTTGTAAAAATCAACAAATACAATGTTATTTAATAATGTTACTTAAATAATCTTCTTTATATTTCATAAGGTTGCCTTGTCTATAGCATGATAAATAGATTTGAAAGATCCAAGTTTGTATGAGATTGGAAAGGGGATAATGGTGATGTGGACTAGGGTAATACAATTCTCTTGAGAAATGGACAGATTTAGGTATGTTGTGAAGTAAAAACATTAGAGGTTTGGAATATCCTATAGGGTGTTAGCAAAACAGCTGTGCAGTCTAGGGCTCAGGGTTCTAAACCAGCGGCATGTCTTATCTGTTGCATGGCCCTGGACGTGTTATTAGCCCCATGGGATTATTGTAAGATTTAGTAAATTCATGTAATAGAATTTATCAATGATAGCATTCATAGCAGTGCTGTGTAGTAGATATAAGATGTGAGCCACAGATGAAATTTTGCATTTTCTGAATTTTTTTTTGTTATTGTGTTTGGTCTGGAAGAGTTTCTTGACTCTGCCTTTCCTCAGGTTGGAAAATGCTTGGATAATCTCTCTTCCCAGATTGCTTCATATGAGTTCTCTCTCTCTTCTGCTTTTGTGGCTCCCGTTATATACATTTTAAAATGCTGTATTGTATGTTTCTTCTTCATATTTTAAAGTTTCTTTAAAAGAAGTCAGATGGACAAGGCATATTACTTTCAAGAAGAACTTACGTTTCGACAGAAGGGATAGAAATCGGAAGACAGTGGATGGGAAACTAAGTGCTGGGAGAAAATAAAAATTGACACCTAGAGTTCCCTACATAATGGAAACACTCTTCGAAAACAAAAGCTAAATAAAGATGGTTTCGGAAAAAAAAATGGAATTATCATAAGCAGAAAGAACCTAGATGAAATATTCAAGGGCATGAAAAATAGAATGCTTCTAATTAGGGATATGAGAATACGAGAAGGAATGATGAATTCTGCAAAGGTCAAATCAAGGAATAACTATAGATAAATATTAAACATATAAAACAATAATAACAATATCTGTCATGCTTAAAATATCTCCTTTATTAAAATTTGAAAATATTAACTCGTCATATATGAAAATGGTTTATGATGTGGGTAAATAAAATTGAAAGATTCCAAGGTTCTTGCATTTCCTAGAAAGTGAAAAGAGTAATAATTTAGATTATAATAAATCTAAATACTTACTCTAGTGTTACCATTTAAGAAATAAAAGAACAATTACTATCAAGCTAATGTAATATGGAAGTTAAATAATAATAAATTTGTTTAACAGAAAAAGAAAAAGAAACAAATCCAAGTAACAAATATATCACATATGGGAAGAGAGCAGAGCTAAACTATACATAATTAAAATCTCATTAAATGTAGGGGCCAGCTTGGTGGCATAGTGGTTAAGTTCACTTGCTCCACTCTGGCGACCCAGAGTTCTCTGACCCGGATCCTGGGTGTGGACCTACGAACCGCTCATCAAGCCATGCTGTGGCAGGTGTCCCACATATAAGGTAAAGAAAGATGGGCATGGATGTTAGCTTAGGGCCAATCTTTCTCATAAAAAAAAAAAAATCAGATTAAATGTAAATAAATCCAATACTCAAGTTAAATACAAATTCAGGCAGATTAGATTTCAAAAGGATAGTGGTTACAGGAATACACGTTAAATACAAGGACAAGAAGATCTTGAAAGTAAAATGATGCAAAAAGCTACACTATTCAACCCTAAAGAAGATTTCAGAAAAGAAGTTTTACCAGACATATGAAGAATATTTTATGCTGATCGAGGGAACAATTCAATAAGACAAAATATAGTTTCAACTTGTTATGTACTAATAACATAAAACAAAAATATTTAAAACAAAACAGAAAGATTTGAGGAGAAATAAATTCACCATCGAGGTGTAATAATTTAATATAACTCAATCAGTAATGAAAAGAATAAGCAGATACAAATGTTATTGGAGAGAAAATTTGAATGTAATTAACAAACTTGACCTAATTGACTTACATATATCATTACACCAAAGAAACTACAGCTTCACTTTTTTTCAGGCACAATGAACATTTGCCAGAATTTCCTATATGCTGAGCCATAAAGCAACTCTCAATGAATTCCATAAGTTTGAAAATATTTATAATCTATTATCTAATCACAATGTACTTGACATAGAATTCTGCAATGAAAAAGTAACTAACAAATCTTCAAAGTTCCAAAATGAAGTAGTACACTTGTAAATAATGCAGGCTTCAATTAGAAGTCGCAGTTGAGATTTTAAACATTTAATGAATAATGATAAAATTTTCAATGAAAATGCAGTGTGTTAAAACTCGTGTTGTGCAGATAATATATTGCTTAAAAGGGAATTTAAGCCTTTAAAGCACATACTAGATTATTGATTTTTCAGCCTTTACCTCCTAAGCATTCATAAGAAAATCTTAGAAAAAGACTAACAAATTAGGCCCCCTCCAAAAAATAGGAGGAATAAAATCTTAAAAATAGGATCAGATGTTAAATAGATAACTAAATACAATAAAAATATCAACAATGACAAAGATACTGTTCTTTCATAAAACTAATAAAATAAATTTCTGGAAAAACTGGTAAAGAATAAAATAAACATTGCAAAAAAACAAAAAATGATATATCAGTTCATGTAATACAAATGGTAAAGGATAATAAGCTACTAGAACTAACAATATAAATACATTAAAAAATTTGGATACACATGAATTTTTTCTACAAAAAAATACAACCACCCAAGCCACATACAAGAAGAAATGAAAAATCTTTACAGCCTGTAAATACTAAATAATACAAATTTGTAAAGTAAAACCTTTCCACAAAGTAAATTCTAAGCCTAAATATCTTCATCAGTGTATTACTCAAACTTAGGTAAACTCTTCCAATACATAAAATCAGGGTATTTATGAAATATTTTGTCTTAAAACAGAATTCTACATCCTGATGATATCCACTAAAAGGGCCTAGAACAATGTTCAACTAAACAGGGCAATAACATTTTGCAATAAAATAAAGCATAGTTTCCTTAAAGAATGGCTGATGCGGAGTTCAGTGTACAAGGTTGACCCAGAAGAGCTTGTTATGGCTGAAAGCAAAGTACGCAAGAACTGGCTCTTGTGCTGTCTTACACCAACACATGGGTCAATTCAAGCAACAAAATAATAATTTGTTAAAGGCTTATAACAAATTGAATAAGAAAAATGAATACAGGGTAATATTGAGGGGGAAGGAGAGAAGGAAGAGGGATGGAGGGATGGAGAGGGAGAGAGAGACAGACAGACAGACAGATAGACCAATAGATGGAGAGAGAAAGAACTCTCTGGTGCCTCTTCTCATAAGGACACTAAACCTGTAATATCAGGGCTCCATTCTCATGACCTCATTCACCCTTACTTCCTTAGACGCTCCATCTCCAAATACAGCCATACTTGAGGTTAGGCCATCAGCACATGAACTTGGGGGGGGCATAACCATTCAGTCCCTAACACATTTTTAAAGTGCAAAGATCCAAAGGACCCCATCCTGCCCATCTTAACCTGGTGATCAATGTAGCATCACCAATCACGGACCCATCTGACATGATGTGCCCCCTGAACTTACGCAAACAGTTCACACTCTCCCGTATGCAGTGTACCTATCTGAAATGTTTTCCCCCAACCTCTTCATCAAGTAAAATCCACAGGTGGGACATTCTATAAAGTGAATAGCCTGGACTGTTAAGATATACCAGTGTCATCAAAGGCTGTAAGAAGGCTGAAAGAGTTGAAACAATGGGTACACTTGAGAGACATAACCCTAACGCCATCTGCTGGGAGTATTTCTGGCAACTGGGGAATAAAGTCTATTAATCTTAAAGGGGGCTTGAGCGCCACATCAAAACATCCACCACAGTGCAAAGAATTGGATTGGATCATGAATTATACAATTTTATAAAAAAAAATCTTCGTAGCTCCTTGGAAAATTCAAATATGGGCTGTATGCAATTATAAAAATATCATTGAATTTCTGTTAACTTAGGTGTAGTGATGGTATGGGGATTATTTGTATTATTTTTAGGAGATTCAGAATGAAGTAATTTGAAATGGCAAATGTGACAAAATGTTAGAAACACAATAATTTGATATTTCGTGTTCTGTCAAGCATATTGATTCTCACCAGCGAGGAGCATATCTAAGTCTGAACCTTTTCTACTCGAGTAGGTGCAGGGCCTCACCTGACATTTTCTGTTTCATTATTCTTTATGTCCCGGTGTGAATGATTTGATTTTTTAATTGAAAGCATGTCTTTATAAACAACAACTTGTTGGTAATCAATACGTAATATGGGTAAGATGTGAATGTAAACATGAAATAATGATATGGCCTTTGCTTTTGAAGTTCGTTGTCTAGGAGACTAGCCATGGAAATCAAGCATTAAGGGCAGAGCAAGAAATCTCCTTCAACAAATGTTTCTTGATGACCCGACAGGTGCCAGTCATAGTTTTAAGCATGGGGGATATGTCATCAAACAAAAGAGACAAAGATTCCTGTACAACATAGTTATAAAAGATCCACTTTCTATGACTGCTATACATGCCCAGTAAAATATTGGTAATTCCCAACAAAGTTGTTTGTATAGTGCCTAAGACAGAAATAACTAATCGGGTTAATTTACTTTTTGAACAATGTCATAAATAAACATTTCATCAAATAACTGTTTCTTCTATATGACTAACTTTCTCTGATTTTCATGTCGGATTAGCATTTGAATGGGTTAAATACATAAATCTCCCTGGAGAAGAGTAACTGTGTATGTACATAGCAATATTATTGCGCCTGGGGAATCATAAACTGCATTTTTAAAAAATGATCTCTCAGCTTTCTTGGGAAAATTACTATGCTTATTGATTAGCCCTTTAGAAAAAAATTTTGGAAAAGGATCCAAAACATATTTCATCATAATAATGGAATGTGAGTGACACAGAAATTGTACTTCCTCATGACTCATATATTTATCAAATTTTTTTTATGAGAGACTTTGGTACCAAAGGCGATTTTTTAAGGTTCTGTTCACGTATGAAAAGATAAAACATTTCTCATACTCTCACTTGAAGCATATTTTTTCCCATGTTCTTAACATAGTTCTCCTGGGTTGAGCCCTCCCACTGCTGAAATTGAGACCAGCGCATTGGGTATTCATACAGCAGAGTTCGACTTGAAAGAAGTCTGATTTCATTTTCAATATAGTGTTTTAATCTGTTCCAGACTGAGAATGCATCCAAATTATGTAGATTAATGAGCTCAGATAAATGTTGGTTTTTCTCACTCGCCTGTAATAGTCTTTCCTACGTGCTTTACGTATGATCCCAGAGTATGAAAAAAAGCATTACAACAGTATAACCTTTCCAGAGTTTTTTTTCTATTTGGCTTCTTTTCTTTAATTTTCCCCAATTTTATGAAACTCCACATAGGGTGCAAGAATTAACTTTAAAGTTGTAAAATTATGTTTCCTGATTTGGGGTTCTGGAAATATAATCAGCACATATTTAACATCTCAAATATGAACATGCAATACTACCAAATGGCCTCTATATAGTTATTAAAAACCACTTCAAAGTATCAGTTTAAGGCATCTTAATATATTGCTAACACTGATCTTAACGGTATACAAGTTGGGAACCTTAAATCAAACAGTGTCTTGTATAAGATCATATTTTAAAATATTTATGTGCTTTACTATCATTGATATTAAGTATAAGATTAAGTGTAATTGAATAAACTGCATATATTGAAAGAATACCTTGAGAAATGCTTTGACATATTATAATACCCTCAAACTATACCAGAATAAAGATAATAAACGTATCCTTCACCTCAAAATTTTCCTTATGACAGTTTGAAATCCCTCTCTCTTAGCCTCTCCCAACCTCCCCATTCCTACACAACTACTGATCGTTTTTCTATCCCTACGGATTCATTTTCATTTTCTAGTATAAAAATAGCATCACACAGAATATATTATTCTTTATCTGACCTCTTTCATCAGAATAATTATTTTGACATTCCCTCATGTTATTCCAGGAATCAAGAGCTCATTTCATTTTATTAAGTCACATCATATTTTACGCATATACCACTATTTATTTATCCATTCACTTGTTGATGGGCAGTTGGACTGTTTCCAGTTTTGAGTCATTACAGATGAAGCTTCTATGAACATTCTCATACACATCATTGTGTGGAAAGAAGCTTTTTTTTTTTCTTAGGTGAATAGTTAGGAATGGACAGGTTGGATCACATGGTGGGTAAATTTACCTTAAAAAATTCTGCCAAACTGTTTTCCAAAGTTGTGGTACCATTTTACATCCTCATCAGGTATTCCACTCTTCCACATCCTTGACAATGTTTGTTCTTTTTAATTTTAGCTATTCTAACAGATATGTAGTGGCATCTCAGTGTGGTTTAATTAAAATTATTCTAGTGACAGTCAGAATCTTTTCATGTGTTTGCCATTCATGTATGTTCTTTAGCGGAAAATCTGCTCAAATCTTTTACCTTTAAGAAAAATTGGATTTTTCTCATCATTAAAGTTTGAGAGTTCTTTATATATTCTAGATATATCCTCTATCATATGTGTAATTTGAAAATATTTTCCCAATCTGTGACTTGAATTTTAATTTCAACAGTGCCTTTTGAATAGCAGACATTTAATTTTCATGAAGTCTAATTTACCATGGTTTCATCTCATGGAGAGTGTTTTAGGTGTCATATTTAAGACATATTCTGTTATAAACTAATGTTACCTCAATAAAAAATAAATTTCAAGCTCAAATATATATATATTTGTGTATATACAATTTCAAGCTAACCAGAAGAAAAAAAGGGAAATATTTGCCTTACGTCTTAAGATCAGGTACTGTCAGTCCTTTAACTTTGTTCTTTTACATCATTGTTTTGGTTTTCTAGGACTTTTGTATTGGTGGCTGGGATTTTGATTGTGTTGATGCTATCTATCAATTTGGGAAGCATTGGCGTCTTAACAGTATTGAGTCTTCTGACTGGCAGTGTTACTTCTAATCCTTCTGGGTGGAGCTTTCTCCTGGGTGGCGCAGTCTCCTCCCATGCCTGAGTGGATTGGTACTCAGCTGAATACTGATGGGACTTTCTGCCAATATCTGGAGTTATTTCCGGGTGTATCTCTCTCCTTTCAGTTATTCTTCCTGCAAATCTAGGCACCTTGGTCTCCGTTCAGCAACATCCCCTCAATGCAGACACACTGGACTTCAGTTCCTCTACCTGCCCTGCATTCTGGAGGAACAGAATTGCCCTTCTTAATTCCAGAATTTTTGGCAGATCAAAGGAGTGATGTTGTATTGTAACACACGAGATAACTAAGGATTAGGATGAGGACGGAGAAAAAGAAGCTGATAATGATTTGTACTCTAGTCATTCACAAGGAGGGAGAGCTATGATCTTTGGGTACCCCTCTAAGCTTATGCATTTCTTCAGCAGCCAAGACACTCTCATCCATTGTGTAAAAAGACTGAAAACATTGTTGAGTATAACAAGAAGATTCTATTTTAATAGCTGGTTGCCATTTAATTAGATATATTTTTTGGGAATGGAATAATTCCTTTGGAATTAAAGAAAATATGTCTCAAAAAATGCTCTGTAGTTTAGGGAAAAAAACACACGCGAAACAGAATGAGCCTTTGCTTCTGTGGTGAAAAGAAAGTCAAAAGCCAGAGGAGAAAATGAAGACACAAGAAAAGTCAGCTGCTAAACATAGTAAAGAGTGGAGATGTAGAATTATTCCATGATAGCTAATTCTCTTTAAAACTCCATCAGGTAAAGATTGTCATTATCACTTTTACAGGGGGGAAAATGGAGGGTTTTATTAAACAGTTTGTCATACATCGCAAATAATAATAATTGGGAGAAGATTCTCTCCCAAGTATATCTAACTCCTGAGACACTCCTTAAACTATTAAATTACACTGTTTCCTCATTTATTCAGGAGCAAGACACAAGTGGTAGGAAGAAAAATATCATCAAATAGCTTTAAAAGTCACATAACTTTAAAGAAATCCTTATTTATTTTCCTTTCACTCGAGTCAAAATCAACCCACATGTCAGAAAATAAGATATTTCATATTTTCTTTAAAACACAATAGTAGAAATTGATTTCTGTGTATATTCATTTAGCAGAACCTAATATAAAATAGGCATTTAATAAATGCAGAAGTTAAGAAAAGTAACAACATTTTGTCAAGGCTTATGATCATTGTGGACTTGTCTGACTTTTTAAAATCCAGATCATGCAAATAATTAACTATAGTTTAAATCTCTTCTGAGATTATTTTTCTGAATTATAACTGAATATCTGATACAGTGACAAATGCTATATTTTTACCTATTGTGGAATTTTATTATTTTCTTCCCTTGACATAAAACATATGAATTTTGATTTTAAAATGCTACAATGATGGGGCTGGCCCCATGGCCGAGTGGTTAAGTTCGCGCGCTCCACTGCAGGCGGCCCAGTGTTTCGTTGGTTCGAATCCTGGACACGGACATGGCACTGCTCATCAGACCACGCTGAGGCAGCGTCTCACATGCCACAACTAGAAGGACGCACAACGAAGAATATACAACTATGTACCAGGGGGCTTTGGGGAGAAAAAGGAAAAAAATAAAATAAAATCTTTAAAATGCTGCAATGCTAAATAAAATATTCACTAAAAATCATTATATGAACACAACCTAACCCTGGCCTCAGGATTCAGCTATGAGTATACTCAAATACTGTTCTACTCTTCTTATGTGTTTGTGATCCTGAGTTTTTAATTTAAGCTTTTCAAACTGAGGTTTCTATTTGTTAATCTGCCTTATCGTATTGTTTTGACGATCCTTGGACATGGACGATGTTTACTCAAAATCCATCCCCATTCTTCCTTTGGTGAAAAAAGATAAAATAAAGAAAATCTGCAAATAGCATAAGGATTTCACAGTGTAGGACCATTGAATGGCAACTTCTTCCTGGCAATTATACCTTCCTGGATGTGAGAACTAAAATATGATTATTTCTCAGTGTAAAACCTAAATAGATACATGAGCAGATAAGGCAATAAAGAGGGTGTGTATGAAGAAGCTCAACTAAAAAGAAAAAAAAATAATGTTGTTTGCTAAGTATTCATTGGAAAATCAACCCTTTTGGAGCTTTGTTACATCTAAGTGATGTTTGCAGAGATTATCAACACTAGCATAATGGCATGGCACACGATTTTTGAAGCAAAATCAGATTCTCTGATTGAGGTTTTACAAACTGCCACTACTTTGCAAATATAAGCAACATCCAAGAAAATATAGTATTACTTTACGATCAATAGAGGGAAGTAATTATGTGAAATTTTCCATTTGCAACCCTACAACTCAATAGATAAATATCTATTCTATTTCTAATTGCTTTTTAAAAAATTAATAGAAATCTGTCATAATTTATAAAGAGAAAGTGGCAGTTTACCTTTCATATCTTTCAACCTGAAGTAGACACAATTACCCTATAGTCCTATGGTGTTTCCAGAAAACTATATTTGTAGCTACTTTCGCGTAATTAACCAAGGTAAAAACTTTAAACATGAGATTATTTACTGACATCTTTCTGAAAAAGTGCCTTGTTTCTCATAAATGTCTTATTTACTAAAAGAACTCTTCCTCATTAAAAATTAATTGGAAAACATAATATTTTAAATATTAATATGTCAGTTGAATTCATGGAAAGAATTTCCTCTTAACGCTGGACTTGCAAAGCTAGTTTACTGTTTTGAAATTGGTGGCTATGTTTTTTATTGGGCAAAAAAGAAGCTAAGTGTTGAAAAATAGTAAGTAGGCAAAGAGCTACAAAAATCATGTAATTTATTCTGAAGTATTCAGTAAAGTAAAAAAAAAGTCACTAGATATTATTCAAGAAAATAACCATTCATGTCCACACAAAGACTTGCACGCAGATGTTCAGTGCAGGACTACGCAAAATAATGCAAAAGTGGAACCAACCCAAATGTCCACCAACTGGTGAATGAATTAACAAATTGCAATACCTTCAAATAAAGAAATACTCTTCAGAAACAAAAAGGAGAAAAAAACAGATGCAACAACATGGACAAATTGTAAAAACATTATGCTAAGAAAAAGAAGCCAGACACAAAAGACCACATATTATATGATTTGCTTATATTAAAATGCCCTGAAAATGCTGACCTGTTGAGATAGAAAATAGATAAGTCATTATGTAGGACTAAGAGTGGCAATTTCAAATGAGCTAGAGGGAGCTTACTGGGGTTATGAAAATATTCTCAAACTGGATTATGGTCACAGTTTCACAACTGAGTGAATGTACTAAAAATCACTGAATGATACATAAATAAAATGGGAATTTTGTGGTATGTAAATTATACCTCAATAAGTTATTTTTTTAAAAGATGAAAAAACATTCAAAACGAGAGTATTTCTATGATTGATTACACAAAACTACTATAGGATTATATTTGTTTGGCTGGTTTTTTTCCCACCAAAACGTAGTGTCTTTTTCTAAGGATGCTCAAAAAAATTTGAGGGCTTATATATACAAACTTGAATTTATATTAATATACTTTATCATTAATGAATTCATTTGCAATCTACAAATGTTGTAAAAGGTCTCTGAAAACACATTGATTTGGAGAATATAATATATATTCCAAAAAATGTATCTTTTTCACTTCAATAAAAATATTTTTGAAACCAGCATTCAAAACATTAAACTTAATATTAAATAAGTATTAAACAAAAGAAGATTTCCTAATCATATATATGAGCACATTTCTTAAACTAGATATAGAATCTCTAAGATACTGAATTTCAACAAGGGAAAAGAATGCTAAAGAAATCAATGTGACAGACTGGCCCAGTGGCATAGTGGTTAAATACACACACTCCACTTTGGCAGCCCAGGGTTCGTGGGTTTGGATCCAAGGCAGAGACATACACACCACTCATCAAGCTGTTCTGTGGCATACAAAACGTATATACAAAAAGTATATACAAAAAGTAGAGAAACATCGGCACAGATGTTAGCTCAGGGCCAATCTTCCTCACCTCCCCCCCAAAAAAAAGAAGAAGAAGAAGAAGAAGAAATCAGTGTGAGTGATTAACGTAGAAACAAAACAAATACTCTTAATTACTCTTACCTTAGAGTAATACAGTCTCTGAATTGCCTATTTTTCTTTAAAAAAAATCAGATTATATTGAGTGATTCTGGATCCTAAGTATTGTGCAAGAGAATATTTAAAATTCACAGCCATGCTATTAAGTAGGTAAATATGTTAATTTTGTTCATAACTTTCACTCACCTTTTTCTGATACCATCTCACATAACTCAAGTACGATTATCCGTACTAAGAAATTAGCATTAGTAACATAGTCATAACTACAGGTTTTACTCAAATTTCACCAGCCTTTCCACTAATGTACCTTTTCTTGTTCTACTGTCTAAGCCAACATACCATATTTCATGTAGACGTCTTGTCTCCTTAGTCTCCTTCAGTCTAAGAAAATTCCTAGTCTTCACTTGCTTTTCATGATCTTGAATTTCTAAATAGCCATTTAAAATGAGACAAGCCATGACCAAGAGTATCCACAAGACCCTTGTGTAAGAAGTAACAGGTGAAAAATACTTAAATAATCAGATATAATCAATACAAACATATTTAAGATCACCGATTATGATATCTGGCTCTTCTATTCACTATAGAAATTATACCTAATTGAAAGACTTTGTAAAGACCAGATTTTCATATAAAAATAAAAGGCAATAGAGTATTTAATTGGATCACAGGGTAGCAACTTTAAGTATACTTTGGATATATAAGAATAAAGTAATTTAATGTGTAGCTATGATTTGTCAACAATCCTAGCTTCTGTAGACATTTAGCACTGTATTAATATATATTCCTGTACACAAATAGCATCAATGAAGCTTCATAATCAATGTCAAGGGTTAATGCAGTCTGGTTTCTAAATTATCTTTCCTGTAAAGGGCACTATTTAAATACCCAAAGAATGTTTTTCCTAATTTCAATATCTTGTCACACCTTTAGGGTTGTCATCTTGGAGTGATTATAGCCACATTCAACTGTAGTATTGGAAATCTCTAAGGTTTTTACTGAAACCGTATCTCCTGTGTGAATGACACTCTCGGGCACTGGGTTGGTGATCCCGTTAAGCACATGCTTATTAAGGCCTCATCTACAAGGCTGGTGATTGGGGCATTATCATCTTGCTCAGTGTCTAAAGAATCTTGTGAGACAGATATTTTCTTCATGTTTTTACAACTGAGGAAACCAACTCTCCGAGAGCAATGTAATCGCCCACGTCATATGGCTGGCGTGCGACAGAGTATATAGAGCTAATATTGAATGCTGGCTGCAAATCCAATCCTCATTTAACTATATCACAGAATCTATCTGATCTGGCAACACTGTTAAAAGGCACACACCAATTTTCCAGGTCACTATTATTCTTTTCCCAAATTATAAATTGAATATTTCATCAGGATCTATTCTTAGGTGTATTCTGTATTTTTCCAATCTGTATGTAGGAGAGAATTGCACCATAAGAATGACAAAGCTGCAATTAGCATAGAAGACATTTTTTCTCCTTTTTTCCCACTAATGACCTGAAAATCACACCAGTAGTCCTCTCCTGCCTCTACCTTTTCCTCACATGTCTTGCTATTCTCTTGTCTCCACTGAACTCTTTCATCAGCATCTTCCTTTTACTCTGATGTTATTATGGCTTCCATGACCTCCCTAAATGTGAAGCCAGGCTCTCCGTCATCATTCAGCTTTTCTCATCTTTTCTCTTCAGCTTTTCCAGCCTCCAGACCTATGGTTTTTACTTACATGTTTCCTGTATATTTCTCAACTTTTGTTTTTCAGCTGTTCATTTCAGGCCTTGTAATGTCCTCAAATGGTATACACAACATTGTTTATTGCAATATGATTGAATAGTATCTCAGGCAAAATGCAGGAATGATATATGAGGAAATCGAGATAAAGATGATCTGATGGATAACAAGTAAAGTCACGTGATTGTGGCTATGCTCTAGAAGAATGAAATCCAGGGGAAAATACTCTTAAAATGGAATATATAGGGTTTTATTCACTTTTAATATTTATTTAGCCTAGGAAGAAGATAAAATATTTTAAAAAGTGGGAAAATATATGTTCAAAGAACAACTTATGTTCCACATGGAAAACAAAGTAGGGAACAATTCACTATTAGTGTATATTGAATAATACTGCCTAAATAGCATAAATGCAAATATGAAATTGCCATGTAAAATATGATTTAAAGACAATTATGCTGTACAGAAAGTAGTTGTCCTATATGAGCAAATCTTCAAAATTAATACTGGGGAAAAGGATTTCTCCATGTGAACACTGCTACATATATCCCATAATTACCATTATTTCATAGATAATAGTGAAGGCTAATTATTCTATGTGGAATAGCAAATTAATTTCTTAAAGCTAATATGCATTAATTTATTTAAGTGACTTTACAGGAATCACTGCTAAAATTAAAATTGGCAAGTTCTTAGATATGATACCAAATACTCGAGCACAAAAAAATTAAAAATTTGGACTTCATCAATATGTAAAAATTTTATTTACCCTTCAAGGAACCTATTAAAGAAAGTGAAAAGACAACCTAAAGAATGGAGAAAAATATTTGCAATTCATTGCATACATCTAAAAGGGAATTGTGGGGCTGGCCTGGTGGTGCAGCGATTAGGTTCACACATTCCGCTTCTCGGCAGCCTGGGGTTCCCCAATTCGGATCCCAGGTGTGGACATGCACTGCTTGGCAAAAGCTATGCTGTGGTAGGTGTCCCACCTATAAAGTAGAGGAAAATGGGCACGGATGTTAGCTCAGGGCCAGGCTTCCTCAGCAAAAAAGAGGAGGACTGGCAGTAGTTAGCTCAGGGATAATCTTCCTCAAAAAAAAAAAAAAATCAGATAATAACAATTGTTGCCAAAGATATGAAGACATCAGAACTCTGATGCAATGCCAGTGGGAATGTCAAACAGCACAGTCACTTAAGAACTCAATCTGGCAGCTCCTCAAATGTTAAACATAGAGTTACCATTTGACCTACCTAGGAATCCCACTCCTCTATCTATACTCAAGATAAATGAATCATAAATCCACACAAACAATTTGTATGTAGGGGCTGGCCCAGTGGTGCAGTGGCTAAGTTCACACGTTCTGCTTCTTGGAGGCCCGGGGTTCGCCAGTTCAGATGCCGAGTGCAGACATGGCACCGCTTGGCAAAAGCCATGCTGTGGTAGGCGTCCCATGTATAAAGTAGAGGAAGATGGGCATGGATGTTAGCTCAGGGTCAGTCTTCCTCAGCAAAAAGAGGAGGATTGGCAGCAGTTAGCTCAGGGCTAATCTTCCTCAAAAGAAAAAAAAAAAACAAACTTGGATGTAAGAGAATATGGCAGCATTATTTATAATAAGCAAAAGGTGGAAACAATCCAAATATCTAGCAACTGATGAAAGGATAAAATAAATGTTGGTATATCCATACCATGAATAAATGTGGTATATCCATATAAGGGAATATTCTTAGACGATAAAAAGTAATGAAACACTGATGCTACTACAATACGGCTTGAAAACATTAGGCTAAGTGAAAGAAGAGAGTCACAAAAGACCACTTATTATATGATTTCATTATATGAAATGTCCAGACAAATCTTTGGAACCAAAAAGATTCCTGGTTGCTAAGAGCTGGGAGAATGTGGGAGGTGGCCATAGCTAAAGAACACAGGGTTTCCTTTTGAGGTGATAAAATGTTCTAAAATTTTGCTGTTAGTTGTACATATCTGTGACTATATTAAAAAACCTTAAATTAGACATTTTAAATGGGTGAATTGCATGGTGTGTGAATTCCATCTCAATAAAGTTGTTACTAAAAAATTCATTTCAGTAAGTTTTTAAAAAGTCCAATATCAAATTTCAATATATGTCATTATATAAAATGAAGATCTGACTACTACATTTTTGGGGGGGGGGGTGAGGAAGATTCGCCCTGAGCTAACAGCTATGCCAGTCCTCCTCCACTTTGTGTGTGAGATGCCTCTACAGCATAGCTTACAAGTGGTGTAGGTCAATGCGCAGGATGCAAACCTGTGAACCTGGAGTGCCGGAGCAGAGCACACGGAACTTTAACCACTCGGCCACAGGGCTGTTCCCCTCACTAATACATTTTAATAGGTACTTTTGTTAACTTTATTGAAATTATTTCACATGCTATATCGAATTAAAGCAACAATAATAGCTAATACTTGTTAGCTCTTAGAGGGCAGGAACTCTTATAAGAATTAAGCACTTGTTAACTATTTTAATCCAAACCATTTCCCTGATTAAGTAGGTTCTGTCAGTTACCTCTATTTAAAACAGGAGCACACTAACTCAAAGCGAGGTGAAGAAACACAAGTTTCACAACTTTAACTGGCGGAGTCTCAGGACTGTAAAAAAGTTATAATTGGCATTTTTTGTATTCCTTATTCAGAAGTTTGGTTTCAGTGAATCTTTTTCAATATTACCAATTATTTAATGTCCATAGTGTACATCCAATTATGTCTTTATTTGCTAGAATTTACACGTTATCTGGATAAACAGGCTTTCTGGAAGTCATATTAGATGAGTATCTATTATTGACACAACTGGCTATGTCAATAATATGAGACAAGTTTGCCTAAACAAGTTACGACATCACTTTTAAAGAGATCAATATAAAAACAAGTGAACAAATAACAAAAAATGGACAAAGTTTTCACAATCTGAGGAAAAATTGAATGGCATCCAGAGTTTTATGTCAGGATAAATTATCAAACAAATATAAGATAGAATAAAGATAGATTCAGTCCTGTAACATTTAATACTCATTTATCCTCTTTGTGAAAATTATTGGAGTAGGTGCCTCTCCAAAATGTGTCAGAAATCCAGGGAAGAGTAAGTTATAGGATCTAGGACACAAGAGATCCGTGGTGGGACAACAGCAGAAGAAATCTACAAGATGTGAGTGAAACAAAATTTAACGATGGCAAAAATTCAGCACATCTGGAGAACGACTGGTCCAAATTGAGATCGGAATGGAATTATTCAAGATCCTAGCAGTGTAGTTTCTCCCAGAAACTTAAACTAGGAGCAAACATAAGCATTTGAAATAAATCAAGGTGGGTTCCTTTTCAAGTAGATTTTTTATGGAAGATAAACTAGTGACAGCTACATAGAAAACACATACATACATATACATGCATGCACATGCACACACACAGAATGAGAGGACTATATACTACACAAACAACAAAATCTGTAAAATTCAATCAGTTCTAGTATGTTACATGACTCAGCTGTGAATGATATTTACATAGTCATAACAGTAAAAAATATTGAATTGTTTTTAGCAAAAATTAATGGAAATATTAAAATGATGGGATGAGAGGAAATGTGTGTGGCTGTTTTAAAATTCATATGTCCATGGGGTGAAGGATGTAAGATTGCTAAATCCGTATCTCCTACTGTAGGAAATCAAGTAATAATATATACAACTGAAAAATCAACAAATCACAATATAATCATATTCTAGAAATATGGAAATCTATACATATATATGGATATGGTAATATGGAAAAGTCTATGTGTATTTATATCAGCTACAATCTTTGAAAGGACTACCTTTGAAATTGGGGGTGGGGAGGAGGACTGAGAGAAACAGTTTTTTTCATTATATGATTTTTATAAGTATTTGCCTCTTATCTCAATGTACATTTATATGTATGATGGAAAGTAAACATTTAAAAATTAAAACTGAAGTTGGAGGAGTTCTCAAAGAAATATGTACTGTCCCTCAGAACTGGATAGCTTGTGTATTTTTGTTTACATACTTTTTGGTTTGCTTATCTATTTTTTTGTTTCGTTTTTAAGAAATGAAATCTTACAGATAAGTTTGAGGACCCACCTCTTCTCTCACTTTAGAGATATTTATTATTAGGAGGATAATGTACGTTCTTTCTATCCGTAATTTTATATTTTAATATATTATCCATCAACGTATAAAAATAGATTGTTTTGTAATTTTTAAATTGTCACTTGAATGTTAAAAAGTTTCAAGAGTGAATCAAAGGTCTTCTTGAGAAATTAACAGATGGTATTATAAGTTTTGAAAGCTTATTTAAAATATTTAGTACCAAAGTTAAGCTATGATTTCTTGATATTACACTATGTAATAAATACCATGCATTTTACTTGTAGTGAGATCTACAACTTCTCATTTTATAGCTATTAATTCTTATTTTATGCAATGGAAATATCTTGCTGACTTCATTTCCTAGCTCAGAGCAGATTTGCAGCCAGGAGGGCTATGATAACAGTAAGAAGTAACAAACCAACTGTAAGAAATGAGACAGGTAAATTACCCAACGAAGGCATGAGGAATCTTGTCTGGAATCATTTAAGGCACAAACAAACAGCTGCTGCGGTAGGAAAGGAGTTACTGCCAAAGTTATCTCATGTCCATAATAATAGAATCATCAGTGATAAAATGAAATTCCACACACTCAAAGAAGATAGGAAACTGTGTAACAACGTTTAAAATGAAGGGTTGACATTTTACGTTGATATTTCCAGTGTAAATCTTCTGGGTAATTTTTCCAAGGATGTCAGAAAAACAAAATGTCTCTATAATTAGCAGGAGTTTTAGAATAGAAAGTTTCACTTGAAAAATGTAGTGTGTATCCATAAAATTGAAGACATGAAGTAGAACATTTAGAAAGAGCTTATAAACATAGGAAATATGAATCTTTGACCACTCTTCAAGTAAGGCAGACCAAGCCTGTGAAGCAAGGTGATCCACAATGGTTCCATAGAAAGCAAGAAGCAATTAGCTTTGTGAAACAAACAATTGTTGCAAAGCATTGTTGCAAACAAAACACAATTCGCATGTGGAAATAGAGTTATCTCAAAATTAGCCTTAAACTTCTTATCTACGTTTTATCAATGTTGACTTCCATTCTGTATTTCCACTTAAAACAACATCAAATGATTTGCTCACCAGGTCAGATGGGAGCCACTTCATTATTGTGGTCCCAAACTGGAACCGTTGCAGAATCTGAGGGAAGATGTGAAATCCTGTCCTAGAAAAAATACCATCACTAAATTCAAAATAATTTTTTCATGTAAATTCAAGTAGATTAAAAATTACCAAATCTCCTCTATAGATTCTAGAGTATTTTCTTTAAGTTTCTAAGGGTTGAAGTAAAATACAGCCCTGATTTAAAAAACTGCTTTATTTGGAAAACTTCTATTTAACTTATGTTCATCATTTGTTTGGAGCAGTGAGAAAGGAAATGGACAGGGCTTCAGGCATGGAATCTATCTATAGTAACCTTTAGTTCTAAACCCTTCTTGCTTCCATCTTCAGAGGTGTTAAAATCTTTTCTTTTTCCATTTGGAATGTACTTTTAAATGCGTAGAAAACTTTCCCACCTAATGAGATGAATAATAAATAAAGTAGATCCATCTTAAAAGAAAAAGTCAGCCAAATATTTTGTATACTCTGCCATCACATTTAAACCAAAGCTTACGAAGGAAACAATGAACAAACTTGAAAATTTCTAATTTCCTTTTGCAATTGAGCCTCTTTTCTTGATGAGTGAAATAACTAAGACAAGAGAGGAAGAAGTGCAGAAAGAAAGAGAAAGGAAGGAAGAAATTAAAACAGAGGTAAGGAAGACAAGAAAACACATTGTGCAGCATGCACACTGCCAACCATCCAGTAAAGAGCATACTCTCATAGGTAGAAAGCTACACAAACTGTATTAAGAAAGAAATACTGTGAACAATATATCCCTTTTTAAAACTACTTGGAGCAATACACACACAGGTAAATATCTGGTTAAATAGAGATTGATTTCCAAACAGCAAAATGACTAATGTGCAAAATGGCAGTGTCTACCTAGGGGGTTCACATAGGATTTATTTATTTTTTTCCTCATTTGTATTTCCTAATTTTCTTTTTTTTACTCCATTCATTTTTTCATTTAAGGCAAAGTGGAGGAAACATATTAACAATATAAGAAAAGCCAGACACTTCAATAATCATAACAAAATAATCATTTTTCTAATGATCTTTCATGTACATTTTACAATATAGAAAACAAAATATTTTTACAAATATTTTGTTGAAAGAAAAAATGCTCATGTTTAGGCACGCTGGAGTGTAGTTCAAAGTTAATCAACTGATGTGGAAAATGTTTCAAAGATATTTCTAAGGATATACACAGTGCATAAAAATGGGCATGCCTAAACTAGGTCATTCTACGAGAACATCTCCTTATAAGGCTGTGTACTGAGCACAGGTGTAGCTCTGAATAAAAGACAGTTTCCGTAATAATAAAATGTGGACAATATCTTCCTAGGATTTGAAAGTTGAAACTTTCCATTGGCTTTGAATTATACAAGTCATAAGTATCTTAAATTGTTTTTAGAGAAGAATATATTTAAGTCAAAGACAGATTTCCTTAATTTGAACTGGGTAATTTTTTGGAAAGTTGTAACCAAGTGAAAAGTATTATAATGGAAACCAATATTCAATATTACGTATGCTAGTGTATCTTACATATCTCATAAACACCAGGCATTCAGAAATGTATATTTGTGATATTGGTAACAATTGCTCCTTTCTCAAATGAACATGGAAAAAAGATATTAGCTATGAAGGCATACACTTAGAACATAAAAAGGAAAACAAGTATTTTACTTCTTAATAATATTCAGAAAATAATGTAAGCCACAGCTCTAGCTTCAGAACTACAGGCATCCATCACTCCATATTACACATCTCTTACTGATGCTTTTCTACTAATGTAATGTCAAACCCATTAGCATGTTAAAATAAATCCAATGTATTAATACTAATAAAAGCATCCTTTGTAAGAAATAGGGTGAGATTTTTTGTTTGTTTCTCCTAAAATATATAGTGTGTACATTGTTCTTATTCACATGGGGTTTTATGGACTAAATTAGATCAGATATGCCAGTTTATTCAGAGATTAAACAAATTATTTTTTACAACCGTACCATTGTTCTTACTTGCCAACAAAAAGTTGATAGAGTTGTATTATTTTTATAGAGGAACTTAAAATCTGTTATCCTGTGTTTTTAATACAGTATTTTTCAGTGGCTATTGTACAACATAAACTGGGAAAGATAAAAAGTTTCAAAAAAATTTTTTATGGCAAAAATGCTATCATCTGATAAATAAAAAAAGGAGCTTGTTACCTAAGCAAGACAGGTGTGAGAACTTCAACATGTAGATGAGAACTGTGTTTCCAAAAGGAGCCTGTTGTATGCGATGATCCCTTAAACTCCTTGACTACAGTCCCTTTTTTCCGATAGGATTTAGCCAGACTCTCATTCTTGCTCTAAGGTCTAGTGTTTTTAATAAAGTAATTGTTTCTTATCTGTCTCTTAATCCTCATAATCCATCCAGTACTTAATATCTTGTAAGCACTTACTAAATTTTGATGACTAAGTGAATGAATTGTGTGTCGTTGTTGGCTCATAAAGTAGAATATCTATATGTTGCTTACTTTGATTCCCTGTGTTAAAGAAGGACTTCAAGTGACTGAAGACAAAGAAGATCATCAATCAGAGGAGATAATCTTTTCCTTCCAAAGAAAAATTAGCATTCACTTTTGTGATCTTTCGGGACACAGAGACCATGTAGTTAAATAAGGATCTGGATTTCAGAGATGTATATTCCATGGTTACATGTGAGCGACAGACTTACAAACCAGCTAAGATATTAGTTAAATTCATACACGTTCCTAAATTCATGACCTGAAGATACTTAGATATGTTTTTCTATTATATTAAATGTACTAATTTTGTTTAATACCATGTGACATTAAAGTTTACAGACTGTTACAGAATTAACTATGATAATCTGCTTATCCAGTAAATTCTTATTAAATATGGATTAGGTGAGGCTTATTATTTGTTTGCTTAATGGCTTGTTGATTTTTCCCCAAACAGGTGCCAATAAAGACTGCCAAGAAAGAATCAGATATGTTTGAACTATCCTATTAAAATTCATTCATTTGTGTATATATTATTCATTCATTGTACTCTTTCCTAATGGCTATTATTTATCACATACTATCTTAGGTTCTGGGTGACAGAAATGAATGAGCTCAAGTCTCTGCCACAGAAAGGCTCACAGATGTCAAATTGTGCTGGGAAAATAGGGGCCAAGATCTCAAAGAGCCTTATTTGCCATGATAAAGCTTTGGAAAAGTTATGGAGAGATAATAAATGATTTTGACTAGATTTTGGATAGGAGAAAATGATATAGTTTAAGATGATAAAGATCTGAGTTAAAACCATAGAAATGAAAATAAAGATGATATGGATTTATAAGAATATTTAGGAAGAAGACAGGACTTAATGAGATTAAGATTGTGTGTATCCAATGAGAAAGAGCTGAAGATATCAGGGTTATTTCTGAGTTTCTAAACTGAGACACTAGATAGATACTGGTGCCATGGATGAAGTAAGAATCAGAGGAGACTATGATATATGTAATTGTACATTTGCAGAAGCTATCTTATGACAGGAGGCAATTAGCCCTGGGCATCTGGAATTTATAAGAGAATTTTAGACAGGGGAGAAAGATTTAGGTCTGTAGAGGTTAATGGCACACGCACCAAAAAGATGAGCAACAAGTACAGAAACTTGTGGAACATTACCATTTAAATACTGGCATAGTGAGAATATGATCTTTTAGAACTTCAATATGGAATTTATTCAAGGTGGCAGTCAAAGTTTAGTATAAGATGTAACACTAATGAGAGCTAACGAATTTGTTGTTATAAAGGATGACGTAGAAATAACTTCACAATGAATCTTGGTCTTATTATTATAAACATGCACTTTCAACTTTATCTTTTCACATGGAAATGCTGATTTAGAGAGGACTAATAATTAGAACGATTGCAAATAATGCAAGGAACCAATGTCCAAAACGTTTATAAGTATTCACTATATTAATTTGCAAAACACGTTTTATTCAAATATATTCACGTTAGAGGCATCATTCCAGGCACTAAAGATACAGCTGTGAAGAGAACAAAGTTCTTACCCTCTTGGAGTTCATTCTAGTGGGGAATGCAAACAACCAAGTACTTCTATAATATTGACTTATATAACACATTTTATAACTTACATGACAAATATAATATGCAATGCATTAATAAACACTATTGAGAAAAAGAAAGTGAGGTAATACGAAGGAAGGTGAGGTAAATAGGGCCTATGATTTTCTTTTCATTTTTTTAATTGAGATAACATTGGTTTATAACATTATATAAATTTCAGGTGTACATAATTTAATTTGATTTCTGTGTAGATTACATCATGTTCACCAGCCAAGAGTAATCACCATCCATCACCACACACACGTGCCCAATGACCCCCTTGGCCCTCCTCCCTCCCCTCTGCCCCTTGATAACCACCAATCCAATCTCTGTCTCTATGTGTTTGTTTGTTGTTTTTATCTTCTACTTATGAGTGAGATCATATGGTATTTGACTTGCTCCCTCTGACTTATTTCGCTTAGCATAGTACTCTCAAGGTCTATCCATGTTGTTGCAAATGACAAGATTTCATCTTTTTTGTGAATGAATAGTATTCTATTGTGTATATGCACTGCATCTTCTTTATTCATTCATCCCTTGATAGTCACCCAGGTTGCTTCCAAGTCTTGGCTATTGTGAGTAATGCTGCAATGAACACAGGGGCACATATATCATTATGCATTCATGTTTTCATGTTTTTTGGATATATCCCCAGCAGTGGAATAGTTGGGTCATATGGTAGTTCTATTCTTAACTTTTTGAGGAACCTCCATACTCTTTCCATAGGGGCTGTACCAGTTTACACTCTGACCAGCACCATACGAGGGTTCCCTTTTCTCCAAATCCTCTCCAACATTTGCAATTTCTTGTCTTGTTAATTACAGCCAAGTGATATCTCACTGTAGTTTTGACTTGCATTTCCCTAATTATTAAGGACATGTGATTTTAAATGTAATAATCATGGATACCTTCCTTAATGACAAGCTATTTAAGAAGGCAGGTGAGCACAATGATGAAGTGAGCCTTGGGGAAAGAGCGTTCTATGCAGATGGTAATAGAGGTACAAAGGCAGGAGTATGCTTTGAATGTTTGCAAAATTTGCAGCTTTTCTGACCATATTGAAGCCACTGAGGATGGTAAGAAAGAATATGAAATGACTAATTTATGGCATTTCAGAATGCAGTACAAGGACTAACCAGATTTTGGAAATTATAAATATTTTCAATATACATAACAGTGACTTTCTTCTTGCAACAACAAAGCTACCCAATAATATAAATTTATGCTTTCCTAAAATGTGAATTCTCATTAAAATTGTCAAGTAAAATCTGTTTCTGTTGAATGGATTCCTTGTAATGACTTTTCCATGGCAGCTACCACATAGGATGTCCCTGTCCTAATCACTATGTCCAGTTCTGGTTAAATCATTGCATGACTAGCAGTAAAATCTGCTCCTCCTCCTACCTACCTCGGTACTGGTCGAAGCATGCCAGTAGCAGCTCTTTTCACCGTCTACTTAGGAAGCATCGCGTGGGAGTATACAAGTAAGACACCGAGAGGGTGGAACTGACTCCATACATGTAATGATATTTTGCTGGTTTCATTTGCAAAGTGGGGAAAAGGATATCTCCAATGAATGGGACAGCTTTCATAAAGTCTAATCAGCTGTGCAAATGTCTATTTCCAGTCAACTCATTTTTTTTCTTTCGGTTTATGCCATTCTTAGCAGTCCAGAAAAGAGGAGAAAGCCTATGAGGAATGAAGCACCACTTCGAAGGAGGCAAGTAGACCTGACAAAATACAATAAATTATCCAAGAGTAATACTATTTTTTAGGAAAAATATAACGAGGGAAGAAGAGATACATGCAAAGCCCATTTTTAAGACGCCTGCTGTGCTTAGCCACACCGCCTCCTTGTTCCTGTCTCCAACACACATTTTGCTCTTCATTAACTCATTCTTATCTGTAACTGCTTTCTTAGGCAGTAGCCCATGGTGATTAAACTCACAGACTTCTGAGGCTGGCAGTCCATGTATAAATCATAGTTCTGCCCCTCCCTAAGCCTGTAGCCATGGGCGAGATGCTTGACACTTCTAAGTTGCATTTTCTTCATCTATAAAAGGAGACACAGATCATTAATCTCCAGAAAACTGTTATATAGGTGAAATATGCACGTAAAGCACTTAGCGTGGTACTTAACACAGAGTTAGCCCTCACTGGCGATTAGTGCACTGGCCAGAAGTCTAGGTTTCACACAAACATCTCCTGTCTGTTTCTCCACATTTTGACTTTATTCTCTGAGACCAGGGCTTTCCCTTTAAAGCAGACTTAACCTTAAGACTTGATCCATGGACGTGATATCATGGAGTTCCAGATTCTCCACCACAGACAAAGAAATCTTTTCATATTAGACTTTTATTTTGTAAATCCCCAGAAGAGATTGACTGATTTAGCTTGAAGTACACATTCACTATTTGAGCAAGAAGACAGAGGACTTTAACTGATAGACCCAACAGGAAATATTAAGTTATAACTGAAAGAGAATCATTTCTTCAGAGGGAGAGAAGGATGCCAGACCAATCAAACAGTACTTCATCTATTAGAAGACGTAGTGGAAATAGCGGAAGTGGACGTATTAACTGCACATCTATTGTGATTCACTAAGTATAGATATTAGGGTGGGGATAGTGACACTATTCAAGAAAATCCTTCTCAACATCTTACCTTAAGTTAATTTAGAAACTACATTGTTTGTTGTGTACATGTCTTAAATAAATTTTAGGTATAACTTGCATATTATAAAATGCATCAGTTTTTACTGTACATTTCAATGACTTTGACAAATTTATATTTCCCAGTAACTACTGTGACAATCAAGATATAGGATATAGACTTATAAACTTATAAGCCTAAAAATTATGTCCCAGGCAATTACCAATCCCCTTTCAGTCAATATAGATAATATCCATCTTTGGTGGAGTTTCATATAAATGAAATCATACATTATGTATTCTTTTGTGTCTGGCTCCTTTCATTTAGCATAACACTTTTGATATCCATCTATGACATTGTATCTATCAGTAATTAATTCCCATTCACTCCCATTGCTGAATAGTATTCCCTTGTATCAATCTGGCACAAATTCTTTATCTAGTCACGTGCTGGTAGACATTTGGCTTGTTTCCAGTTTGGGGTTATTATAAACAAAGCTGCTGTGAACATGGATAAACAAGTCTTGAGTGTTAACTTGTGTCCACTGAGAGGCAAACACCAAGATGAAATGCAAGAAATCCAAGAGGTTAATTGTGGGAGACACATGTGAAGGAAAATACAGAGGGCACCAGGAGGGTGCCGAAAGCCGTCAGACCTGATGCAGCGCAGATCTCTGTGCAAGAGAGAGAAAAGGAATGAAAGAAAATCTTATCTGTCATGCAGTTCTAAGATCATTTTGACAAAGCTGACAGGAAATCTTTGAGCCAAATCACCCATGAGAGGTTTTCAATCTCTCCCAGAGTCCCACAAGCCCCAGGAATGAGCCTGCCTTAAAATCTCTGTCACACTCATACACTGTGGAGGAGCAACTCATAGGAAACACGACATCCACACAAACACAGAGCTGGATTCTGAGCACAGCAGCTGGAGCCATTGGTGAATTACGCTCTTTACTGTAGGATATTTGAGAACAATTGTCATGGCTGCCACAATACCTACATGTGGAAATGCTGAATCTGTAATAAACTTATGCTGCTTTTTTATAAGAAATTGCCAAACTTCTGCACAAAGTGCCCACACCATTTTAGATACTCACCATCAATCTGTGAAATTTCCAGTTGCTCACATCTTCACAATATGTGGTATTGTCAATCCTTTTAACTTTAGCCATTCTAGTGAGTATGTAATGGTATTTCATTGTAGTTGTAATTAACGTTAAATAAACTATATATATTTAAAATGTACAATATGATGACTTTTGACCGATGTGTATACTTCAGAAACCATCACCACAGTTAAAATAACATTTCCATCATCCCCCAAATTTCCCTGGGTCCTTTGTAATCCATCTCTATTTTCACCCCCATGCAGAAGCAACCAGAGATCTATCACTCTCCCTAGAGGTTAGCCTGCATTTTCTAGACTTTTATATTAATGGAATCATACAGTATGTATACTTTTTAACCTAGATTCTTTCACTCAGAATAATGTTTATCCTTCCTTTGGGGGTATTTGTTTACAGGTGCTATTTCCTACTGATGAATTGCCTGCTACATCATTATGGAATGAACTTTGCAAAAGCAGAATATATTCCTAGTTCTGAAGTCTACTATGTTTGATATTAATATAGACACCCTAACTTTCTTGTGATTACTATTTGCATGGTATGTATCTTTTCTATCCTGTAATGATTAATCTAACTGCATTTCAAATATAAGCAGGTTTCTTTTGGCAAGTATATAGTCGTGTTTTTCTTTTTAATCTAACCCATCTTGTAATTGGAGTGTTTATATTCTTTACATTTTACATTATTATTGACATGGTTGGGTTTAAGTCTGTCATGCTGATATTTCTTTAGTGTATTCCTTCTAAGCTGTGTTCCACTTTTTTCTACCTTCTTTAAATTCAATAATTTTATCATCCCCTTTTCTCTGTGCTATTGTTTTACTATCTTCTTTGTTTAACTTTTTAGTGGTTGTTCTAGGATTTACAATAGCCATCAATAATATTACTAAATGATATTATACCTCTTTACATACAATAGAATATACTTACGACACTACAGCTACATTTTCCACTCTTGGCTTTTGTGTTATTGTTGGCGTAGTTTTACTTCTGCCTATGCTAAGAACCATATAAGAACCATTATCATTATTTTTGCTTTAAATAGTAAGTTATTTTTAAAAGAAATTTAAAAATTAGATAAATATCACAGACTTACCATATCCAGAACCTTTCATTCTTTGGTTTAGTTCAAATTTTAATTAGGTAAAATTTTTATTTTGCCTGAAGAATTTTCTTAACATTTCTCATAGTGCAAGTTTACTGATGACAAGCTCCCACAACTTTTACATGTCTTAAATGTGTTTACTTCATCTAATTATTTTTCTTTTTAATGAAGAAGATCCACCCTGAGCTATCATCTGTGCCAATCTTCCTCTATTTCATATGTGAGTCACGGCCACAGCACAGCCACCGATGAGTGGTATCGGCCCATGGCCAGACAGTGAACCTGGACTGCCCAAGCAGAGCGTGCCAAATTTAAACACTAGGCCATGGGTCGGGTCCCTATTTCCCTAATGTTTTGAAGGATATTTTAGCTACATATAGGATTCAAGAATGGAAGTATGTGTGTGTGTGTTTGTGAGTGTGTGTGTGTCTCCAGAGCAAACGTTATTTCACTGCAATGGGATTGTATCATTAATGACAAAAGGTCCATGGTGATTCTTAGATTGATTCTCTTGTACTAATGTGTATGTCTTCTATGGCCTCATTTAAGAATTTGTCTTTACTCTTGTTTTCAGAAATTAAGAGTATGATGCTTGCGTGCGCGTGTGTGTGTGTGTTATATTGTATGTGCACTCACCCTACTTGGATTTCACTGAGATTCTTGAATCTGTGGGCTTATTGTTTCAATCAAGTTTGGAAGTTTGGCAATTATTTCTTCTAATTTTTTTTTCTGCTTCCCCACTCTATGACTCCACTTACACATATGTCACATTCCTTGCTATTTCCCATAGTTCCCAGAAATTCTTTCTTCTTTCTTTCCTTCTTTTTGATCTCTTTTCTTGATGTTTCACTTTAAGGAGTTTCTATCTGAATGTCTTTCAGATCATTGATTTTTATTTATTCTCTGGTGTCAAATCTGCTGTTAATATCATCTAGTCATATTTTCATTTCATATTTTACTTTTCAACTCTAAAAATTCCATTTGGTTCTTTTTAATAGCTCCTATTTACCTCCTTTTTTATGTTCCTATTTTCCTTTATATCCTTGAGCATATGGAGCATAATTATACGTAATTTTAATTCTTTATCTACTAGCTCCATCTTGTCTTTTATTTTTGGTTCTATTGTTAATGACTGATTCCTCTCCAGGTTATATGTCTCATTTTCCTCCTTCTTCATGTGTCCATTATTTTTTTAAGAAATGCTGGATGTTATTTTATGTTTTTGAAAGTCAGGTTTTCTTGTGTTTTTCAAAAGAATTGTACTTCGTTCTGACAGGTATTTGAATTACTTGCAGATAAGGTTGATCCTCTCAAATCTTGTTTTATGCTCTTTTTAGAGAGGCTAGAGTAGCCTTCACTCATAGCCCTAATCAACTCCATCCTTATGGTGTACACCTACTGGGGGCCCTACAGAAAGGCCTTGTATCAAAGAGGTCTCTGCTCAGGCTTATTAGAATTTGAATAATTCCTCGCCCTGTGTGAGCTCTGGGAAGTTTTTGTCTCACAGCTCCTTTGTAATTTTTCTTCCTCAGAAACTCATTTGCCTGGCCACTTGGATTTTAGTCTAAGATTTTAAGATTTATATTTAGCCACACACTCAATGGAATCACTTGTGAAGATTCCTGAAACACTTTTTTCTGAATGACTTCTTTTTCTTAGCTTATCTAGTCTGCAAATTGAGTCACTTCAGATTTCCTGAGGTCTGATCTCCTTTTCTTCAACTCAGTGAAATTTCTCTTCTTGTCTTGGATTCCCTTTCCCTGTACCACATGCCAGAACATGCCTAGGGGCAGAAAACACGAATGTGGGCCATACTCACCCTGTGTTCCTCCTTCTCTCAGGGATCACAGCCCTGTTGTGCCTCTTACTCAATATCTGAAAATAGTTGTTCCCCTGCAGTTTTCCAGTTGTTTATGGTGAGAGATTAATTCTTGGCCTATTTCTACCAAGAACATAAAGCAGAGGCCTTGTGATATAATTTTAAGTTCAAACTTCTCGTGAGCACTACTTTTTAAATTATATTTGATGGTCTATATGACTATACTGACTTTAAAAATTATTAGATCCTAATATCAGATGGTGAGTTTCAGTTAAATTATTGCATTCAAAAGTTGTTATACAAGTCCCACTTAATTTGGTCTAGCAAAAGTACATGGAAATAATAAGAGGACATTATAAGAGAGAAATTGTAAAGTCACTGTAAAGACAAATCATTCTGTATGATAAGATTTTCATGTTTTGAAAATCTACAGTCTACCTAAAAGAACATGGAAAATATAGTTATATTTTATACGAAACATTACATCTAGAAAAAAAGAAAAAATGCCTCCCTTAATTTTAAATTTGATCAAAGTACCTAAAATTTGACTCCTTTTAACACTCTTTTAGTGTAAAACAAATGTCTTCCCTTTCAGAGGACTATAAGATTTAATCAAAACAAATAGAATAATAAATGTAGAATACAGAATATAGGTAAATATAGAATAATGTCTTCAATAAGGAGATTTATATAAACTAATTGAAACATTACATATAACAATCCACAACCACAGAAATTCCATACTGATGTGCTAAAATGTACAGAGAGCTACATTATCTAGAGCCATGGTTCTTAACCAGGGAGCAAGGTGTCAAAGAAAAAAAAATTATTCGATGACACTTATTAAAGCATGATAAGGCAGACTTTATTCACATGGGACTATCAAAATAGGTATAGATATACTGTAATGGAATTTTGGAGAGAGAAATTGAGCTCAACTCTGAATACACATGGACAAGTAGCCATTCACAGCCAAGCAGCAGGGTAGAGGTTGATAGACGTAAAATTACTAAGAGGAAACATCAGGAGTAAGGGAGAGATTCTGGTTAAACTGGCGTAACAGGATTCTTGTTGAAGGCAGGCCAGGTGATCAGATATTACCTGGGGTTTTGTAGAGGATAAGAAATCTGACTTGATATCAAGGGTGAGCAGATGTGGAGGGTAGCTAAACTGACCTAGCAGGATTCTTGCTAAAATTGGTCAATGCTGAGGTGAACACAGAAATCCAAAAGTCAAGCGTAGCTGAAAAAGAACTCCGAAGAGCCTGAGTAGAGTTTGGTCAATGAGAGAGGCTTTGTCAGGATGGTGGTGTCTCTCTCCCTCCCCCCTCACTCTCTCTCTCTTTCTCACACACGCAGCAGAGGACATTTGACAACATCTGGAGGCATTTTGGTTGTCACAAATGGGGGAAGTGCTACTGGATGTCTAGTAGCAAATAAATGTGTAAATGAACTCAAGTGAAAGATCTGCAGGTTGAACCGTTGTTCTGTGCTCTTTTTCATATATTAGTGCTGCCTTTGTCATTACAAATCATTCAGTAAAAAAACAAAATTAAGTTAAATAGTGATATCATTCTCAAGTCTCATGACTCCTCTCCTCTTAAAAAAATGACACTACTGATACTGCAATTCAATACCCAGAAAAATATATATATTTAAGTAAATTTCTTTTAATTTATTTTAAAGGTAAAAAACACACTCTCCAAAAATTCAACACTGTCCCAAATGTGGAAAAACGTCATTATCAATTTTAAAACATTTTGCTTATGTGTGTTATGAGATACCAGGTCTCAGAAGTATGAAAATTTTCCCAGCCAATAAGAAATTCAAGAGAAGCTCATGTGGAATTACAAATTCCTTAGACATGAAAAATTTCTCTATAATTTGGAAGTTGAAAAGGAATACAAAGAGGCAGAAATGCTGCAAAACTCTTTAGTGTCTGAAAGTTCTCAAAAATATTCTTATTACTAAATGACTTCACCTTAAGCATGATCTTTCTCATACTTTCTATTCACTGTCATTGAAATTTTTGTATGATCACATATTTCTAAGTAATAAAAATACATGCAAAAATAGAATTTTCTCTTATTAATTTATATTTTTGTATTTTTATTAGTAATTATTTCTTTGATATGCACACAAATTACTCATGTTTTAACCTTTTAGAATAGAATGCAAATGTATTTTAAGGAAACATTCCATTGTAATTTAACAAAACTTGAAAGCAGAATCTATGTCCTCTCCTGGTATTTCCAAATTTGTCTTTTAATTCTAAAATGAGTCTCTTTATAAATTTGGTATTTTCTTAACTGACTAATTACATGAGAAGAAAATGTAAAGAGTAATTGTATTTGACTTCAGGTTTCCAGGGGGGGAATAATCAATCATTCTCCATTTAATATTTATTTACTTAGTAATTATTAATTAGAAATTTACTGTTGTCTGGACTCACAGTCAACTGGCTTTGAATTAATTGAATATTTTTAATTAAAGTACTGAACTCCATCCATCCGTCTTTTGATGTAGTCCCAAAGGCAGTACTTGCTTAAACAGTTAACCAAAATTAACGTTTTAAGTGATGCACATATTCAATAAGTTTGCAAAGAAAATTAGTTCAGAGTTAATAATGGTAACTTACAATACAACAGCTTGAGTTTAATACTGCTTTTTTTGTTCAGGTTGTTATTCAAATTAATTGACACCCGTACCCAAGCATAGAAAAATTAGTCACTTAATTATAAATAAAAACGTTTCCAATTATAAGTACTAATATTTTAAGGGAACAGAAAAATCTAGAGATATACTCTTTGGTCTCTTGAGTTTTAAAGTGTATTTTATTGCTTAGGAAGATGGCCAGATGGATTCTGCATACAAATCAAAGTGGTTTTTATATGTTCTGAAAATTTCCAATTTCAAATTTCTCTTGACTTACAATCTAAGCTTGCAAAAGCTAAAATGTAATTAAGAAATAAAATACGGTGGGCCATGTGGTCACTGCTGATGAATGATGTGTCTCTGCTATATGAAGTAAGCAGCAAAGCCCAGGACATGGGTTCCACCGTGATCGTTAATCAACATATTCACCCTGTCTGGGCTGCCTGACGGTAATAATAAATGATACATAATACATTCCAAGTTTCACACAGAAGATTGATTTTATTGAAACCTACCACTAGACCAAAAAATAGACAGGTCATCTAAAAATAATTCCAAATTACAACAGAATTGCTAGTGATCTTCCTTGGTCAATAGTTGAGGCAACATTCTACAAATAGAAGAGACAGCTGTTTGAGTAATGAGTGTTGAATGATAATGTGAGATGAGATGCAAAATATACTCTTTATCATCTACCCAGAGATGCCTACAATTTCTACCATTGACTAATCAAAACTTTCCTTGCCAGAGATGTCGTGGGGTCCTGGAAAAATAAAGATACCAATATTGGGCTAGGATAAATTAAGTTATTGAAGATCTTCATGTCAGATAATTAAGTTTAAGATTAGTTTTCAGAACACAGTCTTTTGAAGATATGACACAACATTGGTAAGTCCTGAAAAGGGAAAAGAGAAACAGACCATGAAAGTTTGGGGATATGGCAGATCTTAGAGAACAAGTCAGGCTGAATGTGGAGTGCTGCGACTGAGTCAGGGGAGAGGGTCTGGTTTGGGCTACGGAAAAGGGAGGGATGCAGTCTTTTAAGAAAGGAGAGATGATCTCCCATTGTTTCGCAAAAGGTCAATCTAAAAGAAAACAACAACAGCAATGCTATTTCCATATATATAAATCTTTTTTTTAATATGAGGGAGTATGATCAGGCACTAAGATGATAATCATGGAACCAGATGAAACAAACTAGAAATTAGTCTTTTAGGATCTATTCGAGCTCGTAAATTAGCTCTCCAGCCTCATATCCTGCAATAACTCTCAGGCCTACTCCATTACGTGCCATGGCCACATGAACAAATTGACATTTCCAAACAAATGATAGATTTTTATGCCTCTGTGAGCATGTGAGTAGCACAAAGTCATGTTAACACAAAATTGAGGGCAGGGCATTCCCATCTAGGAGCATGATGAGCCAATGCCTCTCCAGGTCAACACTGCTTCTTTGGTGAAGCTTTCACAGACTCCTAGGATGTGATTATCTTGTTCTCTTTGCTACTCCAATGTTTGTATTGTATTTAGTTCAATATTTAGGTCTTCCTTATTTGGTTCTCACTTCATTGAGCACACAATGCACTCTACAGTCAGCAGGTGCTGAATACAAGTTTGCTGAAGTGAACTGAATGGCCCCTTGAGGCAAGTTGAGAGAGGGAGTTGAAAATAGGCTGAGCACACTTTTAATTTGTCTCATACCTAACCTTTCTTTCACTGGACTGGTATCCTTCACCTGTATCTGGTATAGAGAGTCTTGTATAGATCAACTTAACTTCCTCTGTTTTTGTCAAGAAAGATATGTGTGAGCTGATATGTGATTTCAGAAATTTGCTGAGCAAGTACCAATGTGTATTCTAAGCAGGCAAGATTGCTTACTATTGCCTCTGACAAGAATTCAGCAGTAATTGGCTACCTATCATTATTGGCTACGATTCACAGCTGTTAAGACTGTACTAGCTTTCGTCAGTGGGCAAGAAGAGCTAAGATTCATTAGAAAAGCACTTAGTTCAATACATTAGTGGTTGATGGATTTGTAGGCAGAAGGAATATTGCAAAGTAAAGTATTTGCATTTCAAAACTGAAATGTAGCTACATGTGTAGTCTTTAATAAAGAAAAGAATTTTCTTATTTTTTCCATCTTTTTACCATGTACATTCACACGAGAATACATTAACGGTACTAACTGATAAACGAATTAGCTTGAAAAAGTTGACTAAAAGCACTAAGCTGAAAATGGAAATAAATAATCTAAATTGAAAATGGAAATACATAAACTGAAACTTTTACAGTCTTTAGTTTTTATAATATTACATTTAAATTTAAATACTACATTTTATCAACTTAGATGATAATTAGGATATGAAGATAATTTATGAATTTAGTTTTGCAATTTCTATTTTTAAAATATTTCATTGTGGGGGCCAGCCCCATGGCCTAGTGGTTAAGTTCAGTGTATGCCACTTCAGCAGCCAAGGTTTGGTTCCTGGGCACAGACCTACACCACTCATCGGCAGCCATACTGTGGTGGTGTCCCACACACGAAACAGAGGAAGATTGGCACAGATGTTAGCTCAGGGCACATCTTCCTCAGCACAAAAAGCAACCAAACAAAAAAAACCCCACTTCATTGTGATGGATTTTATAGCTGGTAAATTCTCAGTTCTTAAGTGTACATTTCAATGAGTTTTGGCATATATATCCACCCATGTGACCATAAAACAAATCAAAATATAGGACATTTCTATCACTCCTAAATATCATCTGAACTCTCTTTCCAGTCAATACCACCAGTCCAGAAGCAACGTTATTTGATTTCTATCAATATAGATTAGTTTTACCTATTTTTGAATTTCCTTCATGGAACCAATTAGCGAATTTTTCCACTTTCCTCCTGATTTCTAGTTTCATACAATGTAGTTAACAAAGATACTTGATATGATTTCAATCTTCTTAAAATTGTTAAAGCTTTCTTTGTGGCCCAACATATCTCTATCCTGGAGAATGTTCCATGTGCACTTGAGGAGAATGTGCATTCCGGTCCTGCTGAATGGAACATCTGTTTATGTTCTTCAGGTCCGTTTAGTCTACAGTGTTATTCAGGTCTGCTGTTTCCTTATTGATTTTATGTTTGGATTATCTATCCAGTGTTGAGAGTGTAGTATTCAAGTCCCCTTCTATTATTGTGTTGCTGTCTACTTCTCCCTTCAGTTCTACTAATATTTGCTTTAAATATTAGAGGCTCCAGTGCTGGGTACATATATATTTATAATTGCTATATCGTCTTGATGAATTGACCCCTTTATCACTATATAGTGACCTTCTTTGTCTCTTGTGACTGATTTTGACCAAAAGTTTATTTTATCTGGTACAAGTATAGCCACTCCTGTTCTCTTTTGGTTGCCATTTGCATGGAATATCAGTAATCTTCTAATATCAGTAATATTCTCAGTTATTAGAGCTTTATTAGTTTCCCTTGGTGGTATCATGTTTGCCTTAATTCCATGATCCATATAATCTTGTATTGGTGTCCGTGCATTTGAAGGAGTAAAAACGTCTTCCAGTCTTTAAAACTCGTGATGGCAGCTGAAGACCTTTTCCTGTTGGTTCCCCAGGCTGATGAGATTACCTCTGCAATCACAGTTATGTTGTGTTTTAGCCAGTTCAGAGGCTGTCGCTGGGCCTGCTGTGGGGTCCCTGTTGGTGTGCTTCTTATCAGGGGCTCAGGTGGATGTGGATCATCTGGTCCCTAGATGGATGGGACTGCCTTCAGGACCTTGTTGAGAGCCATATTTCTCGTTATACAGAGCCTATCCATAATTTTCTTATTTTTATCAGACTTTCAACATATTACTAAAATAAATAAATAATTATTTTTGTTTCACCCATGTATATTTTCCCCTACATATCTAGCTCTGCCATAATGTAATTTCTGGTTAATAAAGCAACACCCTTTAATGAATATGAAGAAAAACGGGGGGTTATCTTTGGTTTCATTTGAGAGGCATGGAAACACTGTCTTAATTTTCTTGAATTGTTATTCCCTACTGTGATGTTAACTCATTTTAGAACTGATAGCATTATAGTATTTATATCTAAGAAGGTTCACAGAAGGGATCTAATTTTATTTTATTTTTAACTTTTCATTATCACATAGCTTTTTAATGTTTTTCTATTGACTCCTTACTTTTAAAATAACACATCTACAAAAATAATATAAGTAATAATAAATTATAAGGTTTTAAAATGTATATTCATCAAATATCTGCAGCTATTAATCAGATATTATAATTAACATATGCAACATGTTTAACATGTTATATAATTATGTTTGACATGATGGAAACAGAAATCAAAATCTATATTTTTATTACAGTTTGAATCAATTATTTGGTGATAGACACGCAATATCAGTTCGTCTTTTTGAAAAACTGAACTTAAGTTCCATTCTTGAATTCACTTAATTTGATAAATCAGACTTCAAATACATAAACCTAAATTCCTCACATTGAAAGTGAGACAACTGAATCTTAAGGAAATTGAAAGAATTTTTTTGAGCTCTTAGATAAATTTAAAAATTAATTAATTAAAATTATTTCATCAATATAATTACTAAAGCGAGAAAAGTACTCCTAATATTTTTATTTGATTCAGACTTTTCAGTGAAATGTTTTATATATAATAAATACATACTCATATTTACACTTATAATGGTTGCTCTAGCCATATTGAAAAGGGACCATTAAAGGGGATTATTACCATAGTCATGAAGATTAGAGAGTGTAGAGTGTCGAATAATCTACATGAGAAATATATAAATCAGTGTAAGGAGCAGGGTAAGAGAATGAGTGATGCTCAGGAAAGTGTGATATGAAAAGCAAAGCCAGTGGATATTCAATAAGAAAAGAGTGGTGAACAAGGACAAATGAAGAAGAGAAGTCAAGAAACAAAATTGCTGAAATATTTCTCTTGGCATTTGGTATCACTGTGGATGATGGCAAAAATCAGTACAGCGTTGGGAAGAAATCTGAGTTACAATGGAAAAAGACCTGCCTGGGAGGTTAAAAGAAGTGATTATAAAAAGGGCGCAAATAGCATTTTCAAAAATTCTGCTGTGAATGGGTTTAGAAACCTAGGTTAGAAGTCAGGAGTAATTGTAAGGTGAAAAGTTCTGGCTACTGTTATTGTTGATTTTAGGATGGAAAAGAACCGACATTATTTAAATGATGGTATAAAGGAGTTAGTGAAAATGAGAACTTAAAAATATAGGCCAGGGATAGTTAATGAAGCAAGATATCTATAAACAGAATATGATAAGATGCTAGGACATAAATCTCGTTACACCCTTGTACTAACACGTTGGCACAAATCCATAAGTGTGTGCTTAAGCTCTCCTTCTACTTCTCCTACAAGTATTTTATAAACGAGTCTATAAAACCTGCTCTGTGGTTGTCCTCCTATCCGTTTCCCCATTCTTTGTTTTTGAAACTCAACAATAAAACATTCTTATAAATTTTTAATCATGATATATTTGATACAGATGAAATAATATATTTAGTCATAGAACACAGTAATGAGACTACTAAAACTAATTGTGTGTTTTTAAGGCTATGAAGGGCTACCGTGGGCATTCAAAACAAGGAAGACATTTATCCTGGGTGTCTATTCATAGTCACAGGTAACTACTGACTTGCGTCAAATCCCTCTATCACTAATGGGTTGACTGGCCTCCCTTCTAAGCTCTTCCAGTCTTGGCTCCTCTCTGAAGACTAAACTTCTTTGATACTCATGCTTCATCCTCACAGTTTCAGCTTATACATTGTTTTAGTCTACATCGCTCTTTTGTGTTTTTTAACAACATATCACTAATAGTTTTTCAGATAATCAATTTCTAGTTCCTGACAGAAATAAGATTAAGTTTCATACCACTCAAATCATACCACTCAAATGAGGGTGGTTTATAGCAAAACAAACAAACAAAGCTGATGCTTCTAGAGTTTGTTTAGCTAAGAAAATATTTTTAATGAGGATGTGAGTGGGGGCAATAAACAAGGTATATAGGTAGGCTATATAATACTGTGGCCAGGAGTTTGGTCTACGGAATCAGCAATTCTGGACTCAAATCTCTCTTATCACTTACCAACTCTCTGATGTTGAACAAATTACCTATTCTCTGGGTCTCAGTTTCTTCTTCTGAGAATTGGAATTATAGCAGGGTCTAATCTATAGAGTTGTTTTGAAAATTAAATGTGATCTTGCAATAAAGGACTGGACGTTGCCCTTAGGATATGAAAACTGATTAAAGATAAGGTATGATGATGATGACCATCAGAATAAGAATGATTATACTATAAAATTAATAATTAGACAGTTGAATACTTTTTGATATACATATGAATTATAAATCTATTTGCAAAAGCCACGTCAAACTTGAAGAAGAATTTCTCCACTACCAGTTTCTTTAAAAAATTGTTAAGACATCTTCTTTAAGATAAGTAACTAGACATTCAGGTGATTTCAGTAGAATACAAAGTACAGAAAATAACATAAGGTCAAATTATTTAGAATAAGTTTAAAGAATAAGTCAACTGTATTATAAGTTGGAAATTCCAAAGATCTAAAAAATATTTTTATAAACTTCACTATGCATCACCATCATTATCAGAGCTTCAAATATCACATTTATTATAATTTGTAAATAAAATAATATTTTAAATATATTCAATGGATCTCCAAATAAATGGGAGTACACTAAATGCAACAAACACCATTTAAGTTTATATTTTGATAGACATCATAAATAACAAGCCATTAAGTGATATTTCTCAATGCTCTCACATGTTTTTTAAAAGAAAGGCCTGAATGAAGTATAACAAATTTTATATCAATAAAAATTACTGTAATATCAGTGATCAGGTCATTTATAGAATCAAATAATTTTTATTTTTATTATGTACTTGGTTTGAAGGAAATATATGGCTAAATCTCTTTCACCCATTTAAATCCCACTATATTCAGTGTTGGCTAGAGTTCACTTTGTTCTATACCAGGCAAATCTCCTTAATTTATGCAAAATTATAAGAAAAATAATACCAACAAAGAAGGGGGAAAAAAGAGTAAAAATTGTGTCATCTTGACGTATCATATCATGTTGAATTCCACATAGAAAGTTACAATATCAAGAATACTGGTGCTTTTTCCAAACTAAAAGCCATGTATTTAATCTTCCAAAGGGGATATTGAAACAAAATATAACCTAAGGAAGAGAATGTTTGAGTGCTCCTAAAATCTAAGATACCTTAGAGATATGACTGCACGTTAATTCTTTTTTTTTTTTTTTTGAGGAAGATTAGCCCTGAGCTAACATCTGCTGCCAATCCTCCTCTTTTTTGCTGAGGAAGACTGGCCCTGAGCTAGCATCTGTGCCCATCTTCCTCCACTTTATATGTGGGATGCCTACAACAGCATGGCTTCATAAGCGGTGCCATTTCCGCACCTGGGATCCGAACCAGGGAACCCCAGGCCACCAAAGCGGAACGTGTGAACTCAACCGCTGTGCAACCGAGCCAGCCCCTGCACGTTAATTCTTAATGATAAAAGGTTTTGAGCATTTCTTTTAAAATCAGGAAGAAGTTAAGAAAGCTGTATTAGTCTCATATATTTATTGTATTACATATACAATATATCAATTATAATTAATAAGTATACTTATAGAATTATATATGGTATATAATTAAATACTATAACATAAATTGTATTAATATATTATGTAATTAAACATATATTTATATATTATATATCTAATATACAGCAAAATATACATAAATTATAATATATATTTGATATATAAAATAGATTCGTAAGTTGAACAATTTTCCAAACATAGAAAAGATTCATGTGCTTTGCACCTACCAAAATTATCCCATGTTCTACTTTCTTCAATGTCAACATCCTGAATTATATATTAATACATTTTCTAATTTTTCATCTTTGAATGCTTAAGATGAACCTGACTTTGCCATGATCAATTCTTTTTTTAAAATAATTTTGGGTTGATTTGCTCATATTTTATTTAGAACATTTACATCTAAATTAGAAATTAGGAGTGGCCCATAGATTTCTTTTGAGAGACTGTGTCTGTTTTTCCATTTGTCTTGTTGTCAGGGTTATGCTAGCCTTGTAAAATAAGTTAGAAAATTTTATATCCTCTGGAAGAGTTATGGATCATAGGGATTTTCTGTTACAAGTAAGTTTGGTGAAATTCACCTATAAAACTCTCTGGAGCTGATGCCATTTGGGGGATAGCTCCTTGAATACCTTTCCAATTCCACTATAATTATTGGTTTGTTGAGGTTACCACTTCTTGGTTATCAGCTTTGGTAATTAACATTTTCTAATAAGATCATCTGTTAAGAAAAGGACTATGACTAAATAGATGATAGAACGGTCAAGAGGAAGGAAACAATAAATAGCTTCACATGCAGTGGGTAATCTAAAAATATAAACATGGAATATCTTCCTATAAATTTAACTATAACAGAACTTTTTTAATCTTAAGCAAGGCAATTCTATTAGAGAAACAAATAATGGATTATCAAGAGAACAGATAGTGACATGGTGGCTATATTTAGTACTGGTTACTCTTAGAAATACTTTAAATAAACATGGAAATGGAGAACTACGCTGATAATTACAAAGGAGCCATTGTTCTTTGATCATGGGAAAAACATGACTCTTAGTATAGGCTGAGATATGGAGCCAATAGAAAGTAAAAGCAGAGAGGGTAATGGATGAAATGAAGTCACAAAGAAGGCAGGAGAGCCTAAGATCAGGTTCAAGCCAAGGCGTACAACTTTTGTTGTGCGACTAAAACTGCAATATTCAGACCTCAAGAGATGCCCTTCCATCTAGTAAGTAGGATTAGGTGAATGAACTCTCATAACCTTATCTGGGTCACACACCTGCCGTGGCCTGGGTGTTTGTGGCCCCCAAAATTCATATGTTGAAATCATAACCCGCAAAGATGATGGTATTAGCAGGTGGAGTTTTCTGCATGTCAACTGGTCCTCAATAAAATGGTTAAAAAAAAAAAGGCATGAGGGTTTGCATATAGCTCAGTGGGACAGAATAGAATTTAGAAATAGACCCACACTTATATATTCATTTTCTTCTTACCAAAATTGCCAAATAATGCACTATATCAAGAAAGACTTTTCAACCAATAGTGATGGAAAAACTGCAAATATTAATGGAAAAAATGAATCTTATCGCAGTAAGTTAACACTCCAAAAATGCTGAAATGGCTGCAATGGAAAAAATGAAAACTAACAATTGTTAGGTGTGGATGTGGAGAAACCGGAAACCTGGACATTGCTGGTGGGAATATAAAATGGTTCAGGAATTGTGGAAAACTGTTTTGTGGTTTCTCAAAAAGTTAAACATGCAATCACCATATGATCTGGAAGTCACACTCCTAGGTATGTATTCCCAAAAGAAATGAAAATGAGTGCAAATTATACACAAATGTTAATAGTACTGCTATTCACAATAGCCAAAAGGTGGAAACAGCACATGAGTTCTTCAAGGAATGAACAAATAAATTGTGATTTGTCCATATAATAGAACAATATATAGCCATAAAAATGAATGAAGTACTGACATATGGTACAACTTAGATGGACCTCGAAACCTTTATACTAAGTGAAGCAAGTCAGGTATAAAAGGTCACATATATGATTCCATTTATATGAAATATCCGGAATAGGAAAAACCAAAGAGACAGAATGCAGAGTGAGGGTTGCCAGAGCTGGTGCAGTAAAAATAGGGAGCAAGTGATTAATGGATAGGACCTTATTTTTGGGGTGAGCAAAATATTTAGAAACTAAATAGATTGGTGGTTGTGAAACACTGTGAATATACTTTAGTGTTCTGTAAATTTCATCTGTTTAAAAAAATGAATCTTTACCACTTCTTCACAGTCTACATGAAAATTCATGTGGTAGACCATAGTCATTATTAGTGCCATTGAATGGATTCTAACTCCTAGTGACCCTGTGCGCAGCAGACCTGAACCCTACCTGGCCTTTTTGTGCCATCCTCTCACCTTCCAGCGCTATATCAGACAATGCTCTATTGCTATTCATAGGATTTTCAGGGACAATTTTCTCAGAAGTGGGTGGCTGGGTTCTTGTTCCTAATCTGTCTTAGTCTGGAAGCTCTGCAGAAACCTGTCCACCATGGGTGACCCTGCTAGTATTTGAAATACTGGTGGCACAGCTTTCAGTATCACAACAACACGCAGCCACCACAGTATAACTGACAAATGGGTGGTGTGGTTCCCTGAGCAAGAAACAAACAGGCTGTGGCAGTGAAAGTGCAGAATCTTAACCACTAGACCACCAGGGCCGCCCATAGATTCGCTGATAGACCATAGACACCAATATAAAAGCTAAACCTATAAAGGCATGAGAAGAAAACTTAGGGCAATACCTTCATGACTGGAGGATGAGCAAAATTTCTTAGTGAGGTCATGATAATTAGAAAAAAAATAAAATAAAAAATCAATTAGACTTTTTCAAAATTAAAAATCTAACTCATTAAAAGTCAATATAAAATAAAAATGTAAACCTCAGACTTGAAAACGCTTAGAAATCACATATCTAACAAAAGACAGGTATCCAGGATACATGAAGAACTAGAATATAATATTAAAAAAAGACAACCCAATTAAAAATGGGAAAGGAGTTACTCAAATGAACAATAATCACAGGAAAAAGTGCACATTACCATTCATTATAAAAACGGAAATTCAAAGCACCATGAAATATCACTACCTAATGCCAAATGTTGTTGAGGATTTCAACAACTGGAATTCTTATATATCACTAGTGGGCATGTAAAATGGGACAACCACTTGGGAAAAGATCTGGCCATTTCTTGTTAACACAGATGTGCCCCATACTCCAGCAATTCAAATCCTAGGGACTTACCTAAGAGAAATGAAGAGAAATGTAAACACATGTTTACAAAAAGACTTACACAACTATATCCATAAATAGCTTTATTCATAATAGGAAAAAAACCTAGAAGCAACCCAGATGTCTACCAATACGAGAATGCGTAAACACACTGTTTATTCATATGATGAGAACTCCTCAAAACGACAGCAAAACTGGCATGAACTACTGATCCATGCAACATTTTGTCCAAATTTCAAAAACATTATACTGAGTGAAAGGAGTTTCGCAGCCAGGAGAGCTTGCTGTATCATTTTATTCACATGATTTTCAAGAAATGCAAATCTAACCTGGGGCAGAGGAAGAATGTGAAGAGGAGTTGTCTTTGGAGAACGAAGATGGATATTTACCTGGAAGAGCCTGGAGGAACCTTTCTGAAAGATTTTCTGGTAGAAAGTTAAATTATACTAGGCATGTGTTTATTGATACTAGCAATATGTATTTAAATATGTGCATTTGTTTTTATGCATAGTTTACATTGAAAAGGTGCAGCTCTAGTTAATGATATGCACGCTGAAGAATGGAGGGTCAACTGTAGTAATATTTGTAGTTTACCTAGAAATGATTAAAAGCAGATGGCTGATGGGTAGAAGGAAGGATAGATAGTTATACAGACAGACACAGCATAAAATATGCATAGTAAATAGTTCCCAGTAGAGTCTAGGTGGAGGGTGAATTCTTCCAAACATTTAAGAAAGAAATAATACCAATTTTATGACCATGCTTCCAGAAATCATAAAAAATGACTGATTATCTGAGGATAGCATAAACTTGATAGCAGAAATTCACAGGTATTAAAAGAGATGGTATACACTGATCTGTCCCATAAATATAGATGCACAATTCCTAAACAAAGTATTAGCATATCAAATACAGCAATATATAGGAGGATAATACATCAGAAGTACAAATATACAAATCCAAAAGTAAACAAGAGTTGATTACACAGGTATTAAATATCTCATTAATAAAGTAAGGAGCTATTTCAAAATTTAATATATACATAGCTTTGGTGAAAATGTAGGGCAATAGAAACCTTCATGCAAAAGAATTGGGCTTTTAATTAATGCAAGTTTTTCAGAGTGATTGGGGAATATTTACCAAAAAAAGCTTTAAAATGTGCATATATATTAATTTTGTATGTCTAGTGCTTATGATTTCTCATGAGGAAAACTATATAATTTTTACAAGTAAAATAGAACTTTCTAAACTGCCTTTGTTTATTGAATATCAATAGAATATTAAACAGTTATGAAAAATTATATAACCTTTACTTTTGATTCACAATAAAAGGAATGATTACATACTGTCTCCCAGTGACTTTTAGATTTACGTTGGTTTCCTTGCACTAACCAAAAAAGAAAGCTACGAACTTGAAGAACTCACTTTGATATGTATATATATATATAATTTTTTAAATAAAAAGTGAACTATTTCATATATAAAAATGAATATATATACATATATTTAAACCTTTCAAACATGATGGCTATGGAGAAATCCAAGCAATCCTTAAAAGTCTAATGACTAGTGTTGGAAAATATAATAAAATCAAAATCTCTTTCACCCCAGAAATACTCTCCACAAAGGTACAAAAAAAAACCACAAACACTCATACTATTGAATAAGCATTGAACCAGAATGTGATATGCATCACAGATAATTTTCTAAGAGATTGCAGAGATGAACAGAAATCTCACCCTTTTACATAGCCAAGCAGCTACAACCCACTCCATGCAGGCTTTCAAGGTAAACAATAGCTAGTCCTCCAGCAGAAGAACTCAACAGCACTATCTGTAAGACAGTTCATCCTAAATTCACCTGGTAATTGATATGACCATCTGTGTTAGCTAATTGGCTTTATCCAAAGGAATAATAAACTTCTTGTATCTGTATGAGTAGAGAGAGTTTTGCGACTTGGAGCAAAGTGGCCACTGAAGTTAGGCTCCTACCCTCCCACAGAAACTGGGAGAAAGGGGCCTATCTCCCTTGACTACATTTCAAAGGAATGGTCCCCCATGTCCTTGAGAAGGACATTCATGGACAGTAAAAACTGTAAGAGTCTTGTATAAAGATTTACATCTCAAAGGGGCAGAGAAATAATTTATAATTACAAATTTTCTAGAGAAAATGCTCTAAGAAAAGGGAGAGAGCAGTATCTTTCTCTTTTTGCACCAAAAAAAAAATATTTTGTTCTTTTTTGATTTGTATTTACCCGTATACTAGCTGGTTATCAGTATGCTGTGGGACATTTCTTTTTCCTCTGAGAGGATATTAAGGTAGGTCTGAAAAATATAGGCTTATATTAGTTATCTTTCCAAATTAATTTTTCTCTGCAAGTTATATTTTCACATGAATACTAACCTTCTAAAATATCAATAAAATGAAATTGAAGAAAGGAAAACAGAGCTTTAGTATATCTATCATCCTGTAAAAGATCAAAAACAGTTTCTCTAATGTATTTCTAATTTAAAAATTCTGTTTAGTATTTCCTATTTTAGCTTTCTGTGCTTCTCAGAAGAACAAGGACCAACTTTCGAAACATTGCCTGTCTAAATATTGAGCATCAAATGTGAGGTAGACAAATCTTTAATTCTCTCAAGAACAGGAAAATAAAAGTCTAGACTCCAATTAGCTTGAGGGTGAATGACACCACACAAGAAATATAATTAAGGGTGGTCTCTCTAATGCAAAAGATCACAATTAAACATCTCCCTGGAAAATGATCCCACTGTGTACTATGGTTGGGCAGAACTTCTAAACATATGGAACCAGAACAGACCAAAGCTCTCAAAAATTCTCAAATTCTGCTTTAATTTAATTTTTCTAATTCCTGGGCTTGTTCTGTTGTCAAGAAAAAGAAATAAATTTGTTGAAATATTCTCCATAATACATATTATTATGATGAAAATGATTATTAAGTGCTTTCTAGCCATAAACTTTATAGGATTTCATTCTATGTTTCAGCTTCAGAAACAACAAGTGAAGTGGGGATTGTTGTCCTGATTTTATAGATGAGCAAAGAGGAAAAGACAGAAAGTGTATAAGAGTGTTCATGTGGAAAAAAGATGCACACACAGGGTTATTCATTGCATCATTCTTTGCAATGACAAAAGATTGGAAACCAAAATGTGTATCAGTAGAGGACAACTATATCCAGAGATTTTATGATCTTATAGAAAAGAGGACAGTTCGTGTAATAAAATGGAATGGTCTCTAAGAATTACTCAATGAAAGCAGCAAGATCAAGAAGAGTCTTATAGCATGTTACCATTTTTTAAATAAGGGAAAATTATACATATGTTTATTACCTATATAAAATGTATAACATATAATTATCTTATACATAACAAATAGTTATATGTTATATTATTTATTTTATATAAATATATTTATGCTATAAATACACAATCATATTATGTTAAATTAATAATTATAATTATTGATGCTACTTATATATAACAATAAAATGTACTAAACTAATAAATAATTATATGAGAATTTATACATATTTGTAAAAATGAATATAAAAATATATATATATAAATTCATTGATACATGTATTAGATGGCTCTCAAAGAATGCACCAAAATGTGATTAATGTGAACAGCCTGTAGGAAAAGAGTTTGGTGGATGGCAGTTGAAAGTGGAATGAAGACTATTGACTCAACATCCAATTATATCTTTGAAATTTTTAACCATGTGAATGTGTTACTAGTTCAAATAGTAAGTCACCAAAATTTACAAATGAATTTGGCATGCAATATATAATAATAAAAATAAAATTTACATAAATTTTTCACTCACAAGCCTGTGCTCTTTACATGTCATCTTGTATATTTAACATTTCAGAAATAAACCAAAAGCATTATGAATAACCACATAGTCTAAATCGACACGTTCTTTCAAACTGACTATCACCATCAATCTAAAGAACTGAGTACCAAATATTATCATGGGTTGATGTTCCAGGAATACCTGGAATGCCTATTGTTTTTCAGGCATATTATTGAAGTGATCTAGGCAATCAATCTATCTTTAACTAGTAATTACATAATTAGCATTCATTCATCAGAGAGAAGTGCCTCTCTTGGGTAACACAATTCCTTTCTCCGAAAAAAAAAAAAAGAGAAGAAAAAAATCCCTCTCTTTGAATCCAATCTATCAGCATCCTTTTTCTTAGCATCTGGTGGCAATTCGGAACTATATTAGGAAGATGTCATATTTAAATGCATGTTATTCCCAAAAGATACACATCCTTTGTTTTTATTCACACCTAAAACACAAAATGAAATAATAATCAAGTTTTTCTTAGCTGAGAACATTTTGCTTCGCCTGAAGTCAATTTGGATGATGGCTAAACTGGCCATTAACAAAAATTGTATATCAGAGAAACACCTGGCATTTGATGTTGATGTATAGATATTCACGACATTGCATATTCAGTAGAAACAATCAGCTCATGAGCCTGCATCAGAAGCAGGTGACTTGGATAGGCTCCCTTCAACCATAATCCAGGGATACTGCCAGATGGATTCCACAGGTGTTAACAATTAGTTACAGATCTACTTTGCAAATATTTAAAGACAGATTATAAATAACACAGTTCTTATCCACATCAGATTGACCTAACATGTAATGATTACAATTTCTGCTTAGCCTCCCACTCTTAAGAAGAAATATAAAGGGGAATTTCTTACCATTTTGAGAGATATGCTCCCATCATTTAGCCTGTATGTTTGCATGTGCACGTGCTTTAGAAAGAATGTGATCATGTGTGATGCTTTTTATAAGGCATATAATGTATAAAAGGAAATCTGTGGTATAAGAGGAAAGATCAGAAGTCATGGATGTGGGGGGGGGATATTTTTATGGCTTTATCATCACCTACTTAATTGTCATTTGAAAAACTAAAATGCTGTGCTACTTTGAAGATTCTAAGTTATTTTTTAAAAGTTATTTATTTATTTGCTGTGGAAGATTCACTCTGAGCTAACATCTGTGTCAATCTTCCTCTGTTTTGCAGGTAGGTCACCACCAAAGCATGGCCGCCGATGAGTGGTGTAGGTCGGCACCTGAGAACTGAACTTGGGCTGCCCAAGCGGAGTGCACTGAACTTAACCACTAGACCACGGGGCTTAACCTGAACTAGTTTTGTTTAACTTTTCATATTAAGTCAGGAACCACTATGGCTTCCCACCAAGTGAGTCGATAGCATGCTTTGACTCAGATGAATATTACAAAAAATTCACAAGCTTAGCTTTCAGTCTCCCCAAAGAGAAATCTAAAACCAGAGTTTCTTAGGAGGGCAAACAATTTTCTAGATTCCAAATGTTTTTATTTACATATCACGTGAAAATCTCAGAAAACTGAGAGTAGATTTAAAATAAACTATAGCACAGGAAGACAAAGGGAAGGTGACCTGGTCCATGAGCAGAGATGGAGCGCTGCAGCCCTCCTGCTCAGGGAGGTAGAGGTGGAGAAGGGATGGAGAGACAATAGAAACATTGGCAGAAATGTCAGGTGTCTGGAGGGAGAATTCAAGAACGTACAGACTCAAATTTAACTTTCCAACATGCCCAATATGGGATGGGGGAGGAGGATGAACATCAACACTACAAGTCAGTCAGGACTCAGGGGTCCTTCCCCACCACTCCTAGGGGCATTCGTGAGTTCATCTTCATCCCCTCTACCTCACCACCTGCACTTAGGTGTCAACTTGTCTAGGCAGACCATGAAAGGTGGAATACATTGAAAGAGTGAGCATTTGTCAAAAGAAACTGAGTTAATCTGATACTGAGTGTTTTAAACAACAATACGAAAATATATCAAGAATAAGATGGCATCAGTTCTAAAAGATGAAAAAAGTTACATTTACTTTCTGCATATTCGTATTATAAGTACAAACCACCTTACTCATGTCACAACATTGCACTGAGATTTAGTTTCCTGAAAAATCAGAATATTAAATATTTCCTCTGCCGTCCTTAGGAGGGCTTTATATGAGGATAAAATGCTATCTTTTAAATAAAGTACTTTGCAAATTGATGCATACTCTACCAAAGTAAGTGCTTATCATCATGAACCCAGATAGAAAATATGTATACATTTCAATCGTCTGATCTGAGATTATAAAAAGCTCAATAAAACAAATAAAATGCAATTTAGTTTATTTCTAGCTCAGATTTTTTTAAAACAATATAATAAAACTAAGCCTTAGAGAGATGTTTTCTCTTTTTTGAATTAGGAAAAGTGCAATCCTAAAACATATCACTTCCTTCTCCTTGTTCATGTATTTGCACACTGCCACCACTACAATAAAAATTTATAAGGAACAAAAATAAAAACAGAATATAGACTGTTTTACCACGCAATATTCATTCCCAGCAGGAAATCCCAAGTGCATCACTTTTCTAAACTCTTAACCCATCAAACATCATGTCTTTTCAATATCTAATAGTTTGCAACTTGAGAAGCACATAGAATAAAGAGAAGTGTTTCAAAACTTCCAAACAAACCCAACTTGTTCAGAAACTTAGTTTTAAATCCTTTGATGTAGGGCCCTACCAGTGGTATTTTGAAATTTCTAATGTGCTCTAGTGATGAGAAGCCCTAGTAATAATGCCCTGAAAATTCAATGATACCAAGTATCTTCTGTCTCCTTCGTTCTTATGCAGATTCTTTTCTTTAGTAAACCGGTCATCAACAGAGAATTGAAAGGTTCAACTCATTCTAACTTTGTCCTAACTTCACATGATGTTGTACAAATGACGTCCTCCAATCTGGTGACATTTGGTGTCCTTCACCCTGGTGTACAACTGATGCCCTCTTTATTCAAAGCAATGCAGGCTTGAACACAGTGCCATATTCTCCCTAATTCTAAAACTTCTTATTTTAATTCATTTCAATCCAGTATTTGCCATTTAAAACAAAACTTTTCCAAACTCTGTCCTTTGCTTGGTTCAATTTCAGGCAATAGAGTGTCTACATATCCTGGTAAAAACCCTCCTGCACAAAATATCTAAACATGATAGATAAATATCATAGTAAAGATAAATGTATCTTAAATTTATGGCTAATCAACTAAGAGTGAAAGAGAAATCCTCAGAGACTAATAACAAAGCAGAAGCAAGAACCCAAGGATGTCAGAAAACCCTGAAGTTAGTGAATGCTCTTCAGAAAAAGAGAAGGCAAAGCTAGGGTACCCATAAGGGGTAGACTCTATGTAAGATCTTTCAATAAAGACTGAAACCAAAAGGAGCCCATTGTCAAGGGAAGATTAGGGAGGAAAGAGGCCCGAGAACAGCGTGTCTGACTTGTCTTGAGTCTGGGGAGAGAGAAATAAAGATATGCTTTCGAAACCTATAAAAACCTAAATTCCTCTCATAAAAGCATTTGAGCATGGAATACTTAGGAATTTATACTTACCAGCAACACCATATTTTTGACTATTAGGAATTAGTCTCTGGCTCTCCATAAACGTCCATCTACTTTGTGTCTACTTTTGTTTTGATAAAACAGCTGTTTGTCAATCAGGACTTTTGCATCTATAAATTCATCATACAGACTATCCACATCTACAGTGTTTGTAAACAAACAATCGTTTGTAAACATTCCAGAGCACATGGGACGTCATCAATAGTTAAGTCCCCTCCTTCTCAGGGAAAATGATTTTAAAGCACAGATGTAATCTGAGTTAGTGATATTGAAGTTGGTTTCAAAATATTTTTCATTTTTAAAGAAAAACATTTAGAATGTGCTGTTTAATTTGGCTGCCCATTTCTTGCAAAATTGTTTGAGTTTGAACAACTCCAGTGAAGTCAGCGTATCCTCTTTTAGATATCTACGGTCTCTTCAGAGATCATTTAATAGTTTTGGAAAAACAACATGTAAATTTCTGATTTTCTATAATTTCTCTTTCCATTATCATCCTTAACACATTGTCAAATTAGAGGACATTTATCTTTCCTCACACTTTGAATATACAATTTCCTGGCAGGTCAGTCTTTTAACATCTTTTCTATAACCAGCAACATTGATAACAAACTTGTAGGCACATGTATAAGGTTATCTTTTTGCATGTCAATAAAGTCAAAATCTCATTAAGTCCTTCTGCACATTTTGAGGAAACTGAAAGGTGACCCAAATCTTTTATTATGAAAGAGTCTATATCACAGGTAAGCAAACCACACAGCTTTTAGCAGCATTGTATAAAATGTGTGAAGAATACCTAGCAGGAAACACCATTTCATTTTCATAGATAAGAAGTTTATAGACAATGGAATTTGTCCGATTTTACTATTGCACTATCTACTGAATGTGCACAGAGATAAGCAAAGTTCCGTTTGCATGTGGACAAGTTATCAACAATCTGCAGTTTCACTAAATCATCAAAGAAATCAAGATTATTTTTGGTGAGGAAGATTGGCCCTGAGCTAACATCTGTGCCAATCTTCCTCTATTTTGTATGTGGGATGCCATCTCTGTATGGCTTGATGAGTGGTGCCTAGGTCCGTGTCCAGGATCTGAACTGGTGAACCCTGGGCCACCAAAATGGAGCACGCAAACGTAATCACTGTGTCACCAGGTTGGCCCTTCAAGAAGACATTTTGAAAGTGCATTTTTCAAAACAAAGTACCTGGGGGAAAATCATTGCTGTCATTTGGGTCATCACTTGATGTACTGCAGAAGGCGTGACCATAGAAAGAGTCAACCCAATCTGCTCTGCATACAGAAATGCAGCATGCCTGTTACCAAAATCTTCCCCTCTATTCTCCCACAGGACATTTTAGTTCCAATCTCTGAACCTAGAAATGCAACTTTACCCGGTTTCACAGAATAAGCAAGGTGATATAATGTATGTGTGTTTGTCAGCGAGATGTGCCCAAGCTACGGAGGCCACTACTTTCAAGCAAGCATTGGTGTGTTTAGGGGAGACAAAAATCTTGACTGATTTAAAAGTATTTGCCTGTTTCTCTTGTGCTTGTGACCGTTTCCATATGTGTTTCAACATCTGTTCTCCACCATGCCCAAATTCAAATTCTTTCTTGCATCCTGTGTAGTGTGCTCTGTTTTGGTTATTTACCTCTCTCATCAGCTCCCTGTGACTTTCCATCTGCCATTAAAATAGCACAGTGGTTTAGCCTTCTTTTTCAGTAATGTCTGGATCATACAGGTGTTAGTATTATAATCATTTTTATTTTCATTACCTGACCACTCACAAAATATGGTCACAATATTTACGATGTTGAAATTAAACTAGCATTATCTCAATGCAAAGCACGGCAGCTAATCTACAGCTAAGTCAAAGACGGACTGTTAACACTCAGGATTACAGTGCGCTTAATTTCTTGCTCGTGCAATGATGTAAGTTTGGATGCTCCATTATGGGACACAGCAAGGTTGTGGTTGTCAACATCAGTGGTCATAGACAAACAGCAACATTGACCATGCAAGACCATAGTAGGATAAGCTCCCCCTATCCATTTGATGCTAAAACAGTGTTGCTTTCAGCACTTATTTTTAGGGCCACCATGTGGTTTTGTACTTTTCCCCAATCTGTGCTTATAACCTCAAACTGGGACATTTTACATTGCAGGAAGGGATTTCCCAGGATATGGGATTTTTATTGCTAAAACCAGGACAGTTCTGGAAAAACCATGAAGGTCAGTTACCCATGTTGGGAGTAAAACACAAGTCACAAGTGTCTTGGTACAGCAGAGTTTCAGTATGTTTCCTATAATGTGGAGTGCCAGAGCTGATAGCCAAGGAAAAGGAACCTAGAAGCCTAATTGGAGATAGGTAATGGTTTCTAGTAAACGTATCTTCAAAAATAGTTTGTTGGTATCTATATCTCACAAATAGATTTGAGATTTGCCCTCCTTTCTTTTGTTCTTCCTTGATAAAAGCACTTCCACCTTGTCCCCACCATTTATGGAATATGCATTCACACTCCAGGAGGCTACCAGCTGCCTGAGCAATGACTGCACTCTTTGTCAATGTGCATTGACTGTTCACATTAGTTCATATGCAGGAACCTCAGGGTTCCTGATTAGCTAGTCCATTCATCCCCAGGGCACTCCTTTTGCATTTTCTTCCATGTGACACAGGAAATTGGAAGATCCTTTTATTTCCTGCCTTTAAAATGAAAAAAGATTGCTATGTGCTCTTAGAATGGTCATAAGCTGGGGTGAAATTCTGATACATTGCAGGAGGTGGTGGGGGTGGCTCTCCAAACTAAACCTGTAAAACATTTTCAGAATTCTCCCATACATACAGCCTCATCTCACAACAATATATACGCCAGTGGAAGCTCTTGAGACTTCGAAAGCATCCTTCTTCCTCTGTACCTTCCTGAGTGTCTTTCCCAAACATGCACACTCAAGCTCTTTCCCAATGTAAAATAACAGTGTATTAGAATTGATGTTTTATATAACAGATTAGAGATACTTCAGTTAGCCTAGAGGAAAGAAAATCAAAACAAGACGTGTATTCATGACATTTCATCCTTGAAACATTTTGAATACAATTCACTTATCACTTCACAATGACCATGCTAGCTGCACCCTCTTGTGAGACAGAACTTTGAAGACACACTAGCAAAAATTTTAGAGTAACAATTGGTAGACTAGAGTCTTGTGAAACTCACAGAAGAATTGCACATTGGATGTGGCTCGTTAAGTTTAATAAATTGCTAAGTATTTAATTTATTTCTAATACCTTAGAGTCTTTACGTATTAATCATTATTTCCCTCATACTTTGTATTATGTGCTATAAAACCTATTATCCTGAGATAATTTGATCATACTGCAGAATATATTATGCTGGGGGAAGTATAGCGTTCAATGGGAACAAATGGAATTTTAAAGAGCAGATGGATACTATGTTTGTACAGAAATATTTCAGTATTTTCTACTGCTGCTATGTTTGTACATATCACTGACCAATGCAAATATGTTACACCAAGGAAATGTTAAAGTGTCTTGAATTCCTTAAGAACAAAGAATACTATCTTACTTTTTCTTAAAATTGTAAATTACTGTGTCTAATTTTCAACTGACAAATGTTTTTACAAAACCAAGGCGTAAAATGAGAACAAAAGAAAGTGTTATTGATGCCACATTTTTCTTGATCTGGGTTTTGAGGTGAAATAAAATACTTTCACATCTAGCTATGTGAGTTGACTTATATATGGATAAATATCGTGTATATATGTGATATAACCAAGTGTGGGTACAGTTAGATCTGCATATCAAATCAAGAGGTTTATATAATGACTCTTTCTGTCTCAAAAGCTTTAGTTTGGGTAGGAAAAAAAGAAAACACTTGCAAAAAAATTAGCTTAAAAAGTCAATACTGGAGTACTTTGATTTTGAAGTCAAGAATACAGAGAACTATTAAAAAAAAGAGTAAAATTGAAAAGGTGATTATTTTCTTAAAATTAAAATCTATGTGCCATGGTATAGATACAATTCAATCAGTCTAAGAACCCCATCTCCACTCTGTCTGTAGCTCCTTACTCGTGGCCTGGACCCTTGGCTTCTTGCTTCTTGTCACGCTGAAAACCCTGAAAACCCTCCAACTTCATTAGCACTGGTGTGCCGGGAGCTGCCCACCTCTGAGAGGGTTGGCTGGCACCATGCTCTTTACTGCTGTAGGGGTCCTTATAAAAAACTAAAGCCTCCTCTCTTGGATGCATTTTTATAGCCACTTGGATAATTTTAATGTGTTTTTTGATGCATGGGACATTTATGTTGTCAGGACAACAGTTTTACGTGATTTGTACTTGGGCTTTTTACGGCTTTTAAAAATGATTCTAAAAGCCAAAAGAGGTTTAGTATGAGTGATGGGTAAATGGGCCCAGTATGAGAAATTGAGTATCAAGGAAAAATATTGTCACCTGTGAATATAATTATTTTAATTTTGGTAAGGCCTAGTCTGTTAGTTTTGAAGCAGAAAATTAGAATTGGACATAGGATTATAGCCTATAAACAAATGATATATTTTGAACATAAAAATAACCAGAGGAGTATAGTAATAAATTACATTTGTAACTTATAGTATTCAAAGTACTTTACCTGCATTGCTTAATTTGACCCTCAAAGTCACCTTGAGTTTTAGGCAGGAAAGCTATTTTTATTCTCATGCCACAGACGAGGAGACTGAGGCTTACGTAGGATAGAGAGTTGAGCAGAATCCTCATAATCTTTCCTTGTGATCTTTAGGGTTGCTTATGTGCAGAAGAAATTTCACCAATTAAGTACCGACTAAGACGATTCCTGTAGAAAAATCACTCCACAATTAATCTCTATTTAATAGAGAGTTATATGTAGGCACCAGAGAGAAGCAACAGCTGGAAGAGAGGGGGCAAAGCCATACAAGTGATAGATTCTCTTGTTTCTGGCATAGGAAAGTCTTACTCTACTAGAAAAATTATCAAGAAGAGGTTCAAAAACTGTAAACGTGGGCAGATGACAGGGTGCTTGCTATATGCTAAATGTCTGTGTTCTGCCAAAATTCATATGCTGAAATCTCAAAGCCTAAGGTGATGGTATTTGGAGGTGGGGCCTTTGGGAGGTGGTCAGGTCATGAGGGTAGAACCTTCAAGAATGGGATTAGTGCCCTGATAACAGAAATCTGAGAGCTCCTTCCCACCCTTGTCTGATGTTTGTCTTTAGAGAAGATATTTTTAAAAATTCATGGGGCCTGCCCTGTGGCATAGTGGATAAGTTCGTGCGTTCTTCTTCGGCAGACTGGGGTTCATGGGTTCAGATCGCCAGCATGGACCTACACACCGCTCATCAAGCCATGCTGTGGCAGCATCCCACATTCAAACCAGAGAACGACTGGCACAGATGTTAGCTCAGGAACAATCTTTCCTGAGCAAAAAGTGGAAGATTGGTGTCAGGTGTTAGCTCACCACCAATCTTCCTCACACGCGCAAAACAAATTCATTACTGTTTCCTGTATTTTGGGTAGATTAATTAAGAGAGCTGCCATTTTTATCTGTCTATCTATCTATCTATCTATTTATCTATCTATCTATCTAGATAAATTCCTGATGAATTTTACCAAATACATTTTCTGGGTTTATTGGAAAAAATAAAATAATGTTTATCTTCCAAATGTTAACTTTTGGATTATATTTTTAATTTTAAATTACTTAAACCATACTTTTCACGATACATTATTATATACTATTTCTACAAAGTATAATATTTTGGGATCGCTTGAACAATTTGTAATACACAAAGATTGTTTTTTGAAGACTGGTGAAATGCTTACATAAAACTATCCTAAGCTGATGACTTTTTTATAGCTGAGAGTACAAGAGTAAAGAATTTTATTGTTTCATATTTTTATCAGATATTAGTTTAATCAAATTCTATTTAAGTCTATTATAATTTTATACAAAATTATCCAGTTGTTTCTATTAAAAATTATACAGAAAAATTTGTTGGAATTGACTCATTTTTCTTTTTTACTCACTACTCTCTTGGAACATGTGTACCTTTTGTAAACACACATATTTTTCTCTTTTTTATTCAGTCTCCCTAGATATTTATGTCTACCTATTTTATCGTTTTTCAAACAAAAGAACATGTGATATTAATGGTTTTGGCTATTATTTCTTTGTTTTCTATCTGATCAGTTTATCTTAATTGTTTATTATTTCTTTGCTTCGACTGGCCTTGGGTCAGGTGTTGTTTTTCTAACTCTTTGGTTAATAATGTTCATTCTTTTGATTTTTTCCTCCTTGATTTCAATCTTTAATATCCTTTTACTCAATACTTTAACCAAATCCTTCTTGCTTTGATACTTATATTCCTCCTTATCATTTAATTCTAAAATAATGTTATTTTCATGAATATTTCTTTTTTAATCCATAGTTCAATTAGAAGTCACTTTATTCAAGTTTCAAGATTTATGGGTTTGGTCTATTTAAAATTATTTGTTTCTAATTATATTGTTTTGTGATGGAAAGCAACTTGGTTTTATTGATCATTTCAAATTTAATGAAACTTGCTTTGTGATCTAGTATTTTATATACTTTTATATAATATTTTATATATATTTTATGTACAAATATTACATAGAAATGATCATATCTTGTTAAATTTATTTCTATGCACAAGATATTTTTGATATATATCATTCACTTTTGAGAGAAGCTTCATGTGATTTTCTCTATAATTTTGTATGGCTGCCCAACCTATTTTCAGATTATTACAGTATAATTTATGTACAATCAAACACCTCTATTTAAGTGCACGAGTCAATGAGCTTTGACAGATAAATCTATCCACAAAACCAACACTACAATAAGAAAATCAGAACATTTCCATCTTCCCTCAAAATTGTCCCTTCCACAATGAAGTATATCCCGTCCTCGTACCTCCAACAGCAAACAATTTGCTTGTTGTCATTATAGATTAGCTCTCATTTTCTAGAATTTTACATAAATTGAATCATATAATGTAGACTCCTTTTTGTTGCATTTCTTTAATTTAGCATAATGGTTCTAGGATTTATCCATAGTTGGGCATATCTCTTATTCCTTTTAATGATATCAATATGCCACATTTCGTTAATTACTTCATCTTTTGATAGTACTTCGCGTTCTTTTCAGTTTTTGGCTATTGTGAATGAAGGTACTATAAATATTCGAGTACATGCTGATTTTTTAATTTCAGTCATCCCATTATGTGTGTAGTACTATCCCACTGTGGTTTGATTACTCTGTGATAGAGTTATGATGGTAAGCACATGACATGTAGTTAGCGATAATTCATATATCTGTTTTTGTGAGCTATATCTTGTATCATACATTTTCCCTGGGTCCTTCTCCTGATTCCCCCAGGTAGCCTCCTCACTTCCCAGGCCATGCTGTGACAGTAGATACCCCCAGGGGAAAAGTCACAAAAAGGGAAAACTCAACCCTTGTAGGTCAATTGCTCCAAGTTTGGTTTGGACCAGCCCTCACCACCTCACACCAAAAAAACATGTATCTGCTATTATTCACCCACCAGCAATTTTCAACAGTTTTTTTGTTTGTCTCTTCTTATTGTCATAGATTTTATAGAAGATGAGTTGCTTTGCTAGGAGATTACTGCTCCATTCCACCGGTGGAATCAGGCTACTACTTAATCGTACTTTCTATCTTTAAGTGTAGGGGTTGAACCCATTTTACATTTTTAAGTCACAAACACTGTTATCATCGGTCTGTGAAAACTTCTGTAGATGAATGACTGCGTTTATTAATACCCATTCCCTATTCCCATTCTTCATCTCTTTCTTTCCCAACAGGCAGACACTCTAAAGTGTTGCGTATGTGTGTGATGCAAATGAAATACATAATTTTGTAAAACATGCATTATTGTTTGGAGTTCATGCATTTTTAATTCATGTAAGTGGCATGATATTATAGTTCTCGTTCTATTCCTTTTAAAAAGAATTCAGGTTAATGTTTTTAGCATCTAATGATATTGCAGTGTGCACAATCTGTTTATACTAAGTACTGCCTAGCATTTCATACTTTCTATCAGTTTCAATTTCTTCATTCCCCCAATGATGGACAAAATGATCCACTCCCCGCCACATGAAGAACATGTTAATAAGTAGCCTTGCAAACCTTGCTTTCTGAATGCATTTGAAATTACTTACTGAGCTCTACATTCAAGACTATAATTGATGTGTCACAAAATAGGCACATACTTAATTTAACTAAATCAGATCAGATTTCCCTCTACAATATGTGTAGTATATAGTCTCAATTTATTACGTGATCTTGGCGTATTCTTCTTAATCGATATTAATGGTTTTTACTTTAGATTTCCCTTTGGCTGATACTAATATTTACTCTCATTTGCATTTCTCTAGACCAAATTTTCCTTTTTTTTCCAATCTTTCTATGTCGTTATAATCAATTTTGTCTCTTGTAATTAATACATAGCTAGATTTTAAATCCAAACTGACAATTTCTGTTATTAGGCAAATTGAATTCATTTATATCCATTGTTATTATTGGTCCTTATTTAACATTTAAAATTTTCTTACATTTATCAAATGTTTTATTTGTATGACATTTCTTCTTTCACACTCCACTTTTTGGGTTCAATTTCTTCTTGGTGAATCTCCTTATCAGAATTTCTTAATGTTCTTTGGGCCACAGACTCTCCTTTTGTGTTAAAATCTATGAATCCTTTCTCAGGACAATGTTTTAAAATGCACAAAAAATACACGTTTCATATCTACTATTAGTTTTCAAACTCTTCCTTCATTGTCTTGGATTTCTGCACATTCTTGGTGAATATTGAAGATCTGCTCATCTTTTCATTAAGAATCTTTATTTGCCTGCCAAGTCTGCTTTTTCTTGGAATTCAGTAAGGGTGTAAGATGCTTTGGTAGCCATATACCACCAACTTCTGGGTACAGGGACCCCCATCTCTAATAGGATTTCACCTGTAAAGCTGATTTATTTTTCTCCTCTCAAGACTACATTCACTGCTGTATCCTCTCAAATATTTAGTCAAAACCACTCAGCCATAAGTAGACGACAAAGAAAGGAATCTTACCAGCTGATTTGATTGCAACTACCCAATTAACTTCTCCACTTCACAAGAATTAGAAGCTTTCAAGATACAACAAAAGTATAGTCAGATTCTTAGAATAGCCAGTGTTGGTTCAGCAATTTTAAATGACTACTTTTTTCTTCTTCATTCATTTACTTAACCTGCAGTTTTAGCTTTGTGCTCACACTGTGAAAAAAATACATCACCGAAGATCTAGTTTGGGAAATATAAACAAAACCAATTTTAAAGCACTCTGCTAATAAAAGTGAAACAGTTGAAGAGAATTTATCTGAAAAAAATAATTTACTTCTTAGTTCTTGGACTGGTTTTTAGTAAGATTATGAGAGTCAAGTGGATACTTGATCAGAATCTAAAATACATACTTAAGACATTCTCACTGAAGATGAATGATGGTTCAGTTTATTAGATTCTGAGGGACCTACAGACCAATACTGATATCAGTTTCTCAATATACAGACTTCCAAATGGCCCTATAAAGTAGCCTAGTGTACGTGCTCACCTGTGCAAATATTTCTAACAATATCACAATATTTTAGCAATATAGATTTCCAAAGTTGGGTTAATTAGCATAATTCTCAAGGTGGTAAACTAGAAATGGGAATTTTCACTAAACGCTTTAAATAAATTTACAAAACCAGTCAGCAAGAGATTAGGAGCTATTGACAACCAAGCTCTGTGTTCAAAGGTCTCGTTCTGATAAGTAGCATTATATTAGACAAGGCAAAGAAATATGATTGCAGATTGAGAAATTGCTAGCTGTGAAGAAAGAGGTAAGACAGTAGTAGTGAGCATAATATTCTCTTAGGCAACATGTTTCGACTTGTAGCTTCTCTGATTGGATTTTAGTGTGACATGAGCATATTGCAAATCCGTCTCAATGTGTGCCACAGCCAAATTTGTTCAATTCCCCATGTTGACTTGCTAGGTTGATCCTGGCTATGTAGACTCTGACTGTGGTAAATGTTTTCCCCCTCACTGTGCTATTTCATAATAACTAGCAACTAGAATTCTTAGATTTACACTTTTCCAAAGATTACAGATGTAGAATGTTACACAAATCCATATTTTTTTTTTTTTAAAGATTTTATTTTTTCCCTTTTCTCCCCAAAGCCCCCCGGTACATAGTTGTATCTTCTTCGTTGTGGGTCCTTCTAGCTGTGGCATGTGGGACGCCGCCCCAGTGTGGTTTGATGAGCAGTGCCATGTCCGCGCCCAGGATTCGAACCAATGAAACACTGGGCCGCCTGCAGCGGAGCGCGCGAACTTAACCACTCGGCCACGGGGCCAGCCCCACACAAATCCATATTTAAAGTGAGCACAAGAGATTGAAAGAAATGATATTTTGGTTTTGCCATGTTTTTAAAAGAACCAACTTGAATCTTACTGTTCTGGGCTATAAGAATACCATACAGCATTATTCATTCTTACTTAATTCTGATAATGAGAGAATCAACTTGTCTAACATCAAGAATTATTTCCAAGATATACTTCTAATCACAAAAGGACTTATTTTAGTTCACTAACATGCTAATAAATACTCTGAATTGATAAAAAAATAAATCTATAGGTAGAAATGGCATTTCTCCTACGTACGATACATCTATGTGAGTTCAGCGTGTCACCTAGCTTGAACAAAAGGAAAATAGATTTAGTTTCGGTCTTGAGTCTATACAGTGTGATATAGTTCAGATCCTTTAGTACAACACTGTTTCATGAGGGCATTGTCACCCTTCAAGGAAAGTACCCCAAATGTTGTGTTATCAGCTTCTCCAGGAGAATTTGTTTCATTTCTCTCTGGGACGGCGATTTTCAAATAAGTACAAAGAAAGTGATTATTTAAAGGCATGATAGTATCTCTACTTAGTGTGTGTGCGTATATTTCCTATAGTAACACAAACAGACTCTCTCTCCCTCTGCATATGTATACACATATAAAGTATCACTTGGTAGAAATTTGTTACAAAACTTGGAAAACTGAACATTTTTTTCAGCAATGTTGCATGGTGCCAATTGACATATATCATAATCTTTCTGCCCTTTTGAATTATATCTACTTCGGTTGCCTTGTTAAGCTGTGTTTTTGATTACATGTTCTTTTGAAATATTTGCCTCTGTCATAGCTCTCCCGCTACAAGTTTTGTTCTACTAGTGTAGCCTAGCTCACATAAAAGGAGAAAACAAATGAGATTTTTACATCAAAAACTCGGGGTTTTGATATAAGGAGAGATTTTATAATTCCTCAGAAACTTTTTCTGGTTTACAGCCTACCTTCCTCAGTGGTTCTATTTTTTTCATCAGCCATTTTTCTACATGACTCCAGGACAAAAATAATACTCCAGTTCTGTAGAGAGATAATTCATCTGGTGCTCCCAAAGGGTTCATGGTAAGTACTTGCAGAGCAATGTGTATTAAAAATATGGTCATTTTTAACTTTAGGAATATGGTTAGGAAGATATTACTTACCAAAAAAATATTCTGCCTCTCTACATAGAATTGGAGTGCCACTAATGCACTACAGCTGAGAAGATACGATCAATAAGCACAATAACTTGATACTTCAAATCATGGAACTTTGGGGTCAGTACCACTGTTTATAGGAAAATTAGATTAGAACTCACATTTCTAAGAACTAATACACAAATGTAAAGTCATGAGAACAACAAATAAGAACAACTAAAAAATAAAGCTACTAATACATGAACATGTAGCACAAAAAAAGAAGCAACATTTAAAATTTTTAGAAATCTCAACAAAACAATGGCTAAATCAGGTTAGCCATATACCAAGTAAGAAGAAATTTATGAGATTCTAAAATACCTGTCCTTCTCATTCAGAAAAAAATAAGGATCATTTTCAACTCGAAAATTGTTAAAATAACAAAGAAAATAATAGTACAAAAAGGAGGAGAGGAACTTAATCAACTTAACCAAAGATGCTAAAGACCTATACATTGAAAATAATAAAACTTCGAGAAAGAAAATCCTAAAAGAACAAATAAATGGAAAGACATCTCATGTTCATGAGTTGAAAGAATTAATATTGTTAAAATATCCATACTACCCAAAGTGATCTACAGAATCAATGCAATCCCTATCAAAATTCCTATGGCATTTTTCATATAAGTAGATAAAATAATCTTAAAATTCATATGGAACCACATAAGACCCAACTAGCGAAAGCAAATTTGAGCAAGAAGTGCAAGGCTGGAGACATCACAATTCCTGACTTCAAAATTGTATTACAAAACTATAGTAATAAAAACAGTATGGTACTGTCATAAAAATAAACATGTGGAACAATGGGGAAGAATAGAGAACCCAGAAATAAACTCACATTTAGGGTCAACTGATCTTCATCAAGGGTACCAAGCACAAACAATGGGGAAAGGAAAGTCTCTTCAACAAATAGCGCTGGGAAAACTGAATATCCATATACAAAAGAATGAAATTGGACTCCTATCTCACACCATGTACAAAAATCAAGTCAAAGTGGATTAAACACTTAAATGTAAGGCTTGAAACCATCAAACTACCAAAAGAATACCTAACCTTCTTGACATTTGTTTTGGCAATAATATTCTGCAATGGCTATTCTGGATATGATGCCAAAAAACACAGGAAACAAGAAAAATAGACAAGTGGGATTACATTAGACTAAAAAGCTTCTGCATAGCTATGGAAATGATCAACAAAAAGAAAAGGTAACCCATGGAACGGGAGAAAATATGCGCAAATCATATATCTGATAAGAGGTTAATATACAAAATATATAAGGGTATTATACAACTCAATACCAAAAATACATATAACCTGATGACAAATTGGGCAAAGGATCTAAATAAAAACTTCTCAAAAGAAGAAGTTAAAATGACCAAGTATAAGAAAAGGTACTCAACATCACTAATCATCAGGAAAATGCAAATCAAAACCACAATGAGATATCACCTCACACCTATTAGAACGGTGATTATCAAAAAGACAAAAGATAACAAGTGTTACCAAAGATGCAAAGAGAAGAAAATTCTTATACACTGCTGCTGAGAATGTAAATTAGTACAGCCATTATGGAAAACAATATGGAGTTTCCTCAAAAAATAAAATTGATGAAAATTTAACTCATAGAGAAATCATAGAAATTCATAGAAAAATCAAATTCATAGATAGAGTAGGATAGTGGTTGTGAGGGACTGCGGGTAGGGGAAACAGGGTGATGTTGGTCAAATGGTACAAATTTTTAGTAATGCAGGATGAATAAATTCTGAAGATTTAATGTATGCCATGGTGATAACAGCAATACTATATTGTATACTTGAAATTTGCTAATAGGATAGATCTTAAACTAAATCTTCTCAACACATACACACAAAAATAGTAACTATATAGAGGTGATAATATGGTAATTAGCTTGATTGTGGTGATCATTTCACAGTATATATGTACATCAAAATGTCAAATCATACACATTAAATATATACAATATTTATGTCAATGATATTTCAATAAAGCTGTTAAGTTCACGCTGCAATCCATAGAGTAATGCCTAAAACTAATAATAAAACAAAATAGCTAGAGAAGCAACAAAGGAAATAAAGTGGCACACTATAAAGTATCTGTATAACACATAAGGAGGAACAGAATAAAAAAGGCATGAAAGACATATAGCATAACAGCAAAATTGCAGGCATAATTCCAACCAGATCAATAGTTACATTAAATATGAATGAGCTAAACATTTCAATCAAAATGCAGAGGTTGTGGGACTGGATAAAAAATCAAGACCTGCAATGTGCTGCCTACAGAAGTCAACACTTATATTCAAGACAATAAGATGTTGAAAATGAAGGAAGGGAAAAGAAATGCTTTCCAAGCAGCAAATGTGCGGAAATTATTTCTTTACTTGTTTTTGTTTATTTGAATACACCCAGCTTCTCCAGCTGTTTTCTGTGCAAGTGAGGCTCTTATGCAAGTTCCTGTCATTCCAAAACAAGATATTCCTCAGAAACATCTTTCTATAAACATTAATCAAATCGTATCACTTGGTCCTGCTCAAAACTCGGCAGTGACTTCCTATTTCATCCTATGTAAAAGACATAGCTCTCACTATGATGTGAGCTGTATGCAGCAAGGTGCTCATGTTATCCTTCTAATCTCATACCTCACTACCATCTGAATTACTCACTCTGAGCAGCTGCATTGGCTTCCCCACTGTTCTGCTATCTTACCTCAGGGATTTCACGTTAGCTATGAATCCTGCTTAGAATGTTCTTCACCCACATCCATATCATTGCTTGCCCTCCCCCTCCTGCTTAACGTGTTCATTTAAATATAATTTCCTCAGTGAAGCCTTCCATGATCAGCTTATTTAAAAGTACACCTATTTGCGATTGCTCTCTCTATCCTCTTTACTGTTCTCTATTTTCCAGAGCATTTAGTGCAATCTAGCTTAGTACCACCATGCACCACAGAACAATGTTTCAGTCACTGACAGACCACATAGGCAATGCTGGTCCCATAAGATTAGTCCCATATAGGCTAGGTGTGCAGTAGGCTATTCCATGTAGGTTTGTGTAAGTGCACTCAAAGAGGGTCACACAATGATGAAATCACCTAACAACATATTTCTCAGATAATATCCAGATCAAGTGATATTTTACTACACACAAAATATACTGTGTATATTTTACTATTTTGTACCTTATCTAACACACCAACATGAACGTAAGGTCCAGGAAAGCAAGGGTTTTCATTCTATTCATGTCATTTTAAGATCATTTATACTAAAGCAGTGCCGGACACCCGGTAAATTTTCAATGAATATAATGAATAAATGGATTCTGAACCATAAAGGCAGAATTTTAAAATATTAGATGGTTTTGTCAAATATTAAACACACAGGATATGTTGTATTTTAGCAGAACCTTGGTAATTATTTTCTTACTGAGTCTACTAAACAGGCTAATTGAGGGCCTACCAAATCCTAATTTGAAAATGGGCTAAACTGTGGTATGTTTAACGCTGTAAATAAAATAACATAAATAGCAATAAAACATGGATGGCTGCATTTTTAGTTTTCATTTTATCATATAGAGATTATATATATACATAACATATACATATATTTATTTATGTAACACGTGTCTATATATGTATACATATCTATATTAGAGTAGTTTTAAGTACAAGCAAAATTGAGTGGACGGTACAGAGAGCTTCCACATATTTCCTGCCCCCATACATGCATGGCCCCATACATGTAACAAATGCATGGTACATTTGTTACAATTGATGAACCTACACTGACACGTCATCATCTCCCAAAGTCCATAGTTTACATTAGGGTTCACTCTGGGTGTTGTACATTCTGTGGGTTTGGACAAATGTATAATGACATGTCTCCATCATTACAGTACCATACGGAGTAGTTCACTGCCCTAAAAATCCTCTGCACTCTACCTGTTCATTACTCCCTTCCCTTAACCCCTGGAAACCGCTGATCTTTTTTCTTCTTCTTCTTTTACAGTCTCCACAGTTTTGTCTTTTCCAGAATGTCATATAGTTGGAATCATACAGTGCGTAGCCTTTTCAGATTGCTTTTTTTCACTTAGTCATATGCATTTAAGATTCCTCCATGTTTTTTCATGGCTTGAGAGCTCATTTCTTTTGAGAGCTGAATAACATTCCACTGTCTGGATGTACCACTTTCATTACATTTTTAAACAGTCATTATTTCTCAACGCTTTGTTTAAAACTTGTTTAAAATTTTCCAAAATATTTTTTTTCTATTCAGAACCACTGGAATGATAGGCATGGTATAAAGAGTTACAGGGGTTCTTCCAAATTCTTAGATGGCTTTCTCAGAGGTTATATTACACAAAACAATGTTAGATGTCTAAGGCAGCTTTAACACCTTATAGCAAATCAACCATTTCTAAATATTTCCTTTTTTCCCAAAGACATTATTTATGCATTAAACATCCTGTCGGGACACTCATTGGAGACAATTTAGTCACTAAGAAGGTGCTGAATCTATTGGTTTTTGTTTGCTTTCCATGCTGTTACTTTGACATATTTCTCTCTGCATTGGATAATTTCTTATAAATGAAATCAACTTCTCTCTTTCTACAAAACGAAACTCATTTTATGAAAACTAAGCTAGACAGTTACATACATAGTTAAACTATAAATCAGCATATTCCATGTGCATGAAAACATAGCTTATATCTTCTAAGTTTATTTTTCCTTTTCTTTTTTCCCTTTCCTTCTCTGAAAGCAGGAAATATATTTTCAGGTGAATTTGACTCAGAGACTCTTTCACATCTGCAATTCTTTTGAAAATCTGTTGAAATCTAAATTATTAACATTTAAATGCCTTTATCCTTTCAATGTCTCATTTATGGCAAATTTACCACAACTATTATGTACCAAATAGGCTGAACATAAGAAATTTAAAGGATAAAGTATCAGATTACATCTAAATCATCTAGTTAGCCAGATAACTGTAAAACTCAGTAACACAGGTGAATCTATTTTGCAATTGCTTTTAAGAAAGAATAATATAGGTATCTGAAAACTTGGTCTTATTTTTTTAAATGTACTTATAACACAGACTTACTCTTTTCCTAATAGAATGTAGTAAAAGACTATGTAGACACAGATTTAGGAAAATAATAATAATGATATTTAATTTGTTATTATTATATATTATGTATTATTATTATTATTCATGGCCTTACTTACTAAACACTTTATGTACTGAGAAAATTTACTTTTCTTGACCAAAATGAAAGTGATTTGTACAAGTCAAAGTGGATTTAAGATTAAGAAAATATTCTTAAGAAGCCGTTGCAAAGATATTCTTCATAGTACTTGGCTTTGTGGCAGATCATAATTGCCTACCCCAAAATGCATCTCTTTGGCTTGATTATTTTTAAGAACAAAGACTGACAGAAAGTTTGACCTTCCCCCTAACTGCCTAAAAGAATTTAAGACAGAAAGACCGTTCCAGGAAGGAGCTAATACCATAAGATAACTATAGTATAATGTAAAATAGGTGTGATAGACAGAAAGGCACCAGCAAGCCCATTTTTATCATAGTTCTGTCTCTCAGGTCATATTGTCTATAGATGGTCCAGCAAACACCTGTTTATCAAACATTTGCTTTTCTGTCTCCATGTAAATTGCCTTCCTCCCCCTTGAAGTCCCAAACCACCGCTACATCTGACATTCTCCTTTGTCTTTAGCTGAAGATGGTATTTCAGTTGGCATCTTAAGACATCTGGGCAAGTCACTCAGTTTTCCTGGGTTTCGCCCATGTACACATATTATTAAACTTTGTTTTATTTTCTTCTGTTATTGTGTCTCATGTCAGTTTAGTTCTGAGACCAGCCAGAAGGACCCAGAGGGAAAAGGAATTGTCTTCTTCCCCTACAGCTTCTCCTGATAGTACTTTGCTGTGCATGGAATTTAAACTATCCCTATAACAAGTCAGGGGCCTGGATGCACCACTTGTCCTCTCGGGTGCTCATGACTCCCAGTTTGGACTCAGATCATTCATTTTTCATTCTGTTTTTGGTTCTGATTTTCACTTAAAGTCTGAACCTCAGGAGAAATGTGTTGTATGGGCATTTAATTTTTCCATGGAATAGGACTACCGAAGCTGACCTGTTTCACTGGGACATCTTAAAAACAAATCCTTGCAAAGGAGTTTAAGGTGTAAACTAACTGCAAATTGTCTTGTGTGTTTGCCCAAGGTAATCTAGCTCCTGGCAGAAACACAAAAGGAAGTCACAAGACACCGGTCAGAGCCCCTCTCATTCATAATTAGCATGCCAGTGGGGATCCTGAACTCTTTCTTAAAGTAACAAATGTTGAGTGCCATCTAATTTTACATAAAAATGCTAGCAATATTAACAGATGGGTTACTTCAACTTTGATGCTAATTGCTCTACTGATAATTTACATTATTTCTAGTTCCAGAAGTATAAAAACAAAAGGGAGTAAAACACAAGAACATTTTTCAGAAAAAGTTGATGGCAAATTTTTTTTCATCTTTCTTTTATTTCTTTTAAATGACTCACTAACCAAGAATTTCTAAAATCTCAAATTTAAAATGGTTCAAGATATTTTTGAAGCAGCAGTTAATAATAAATTCTGGAAAACAGATAACATTTTTTAAAAAGTACCAGCATCATATAAATTTAGAGCTGGAATGACATTAAATATCATTTATCCCTATATCTTAATTTTAATGCTAAGGCAACCGAGAGCCAAAAAGTGTGATGACCTAAGATCACATAGTTACTTTATTCCAGTGGTGAGATTGACCTTTTGGATCTGTTAGGGATTTCACAAGTGTCTCAAATGGGAAGATCAGAGACTTTCACTTTTAAAAAGTTAAAAAAAATTGTTATGGAAAGTAAAATAAATTTATCTAATACAAGTAAAAATGGTTGGAAACTCTTCCTGTTAGCCACCAGAGGAGAAGAGTTTAGGGTCTGTATAACGCGTATTTTATTTTACCTTTGAAAGTAGACAGAAGCAACAGAGAAATGATGTATAGCCCTCCAAGATTTAAATATGGTCCGTAAGGATGACTAATAAAACATTTTAAGTTGTACGGTGCTATATGGTTTTCAAAGTTGTAAGGCTGCTCTTGTTTATCTGAGCCTCAAACCTACCAATGAGGTGGGCAGAACAGGTACTGGTTCCCCCTGGTTTGCAAATTAGGAAAGATACTTGCCAGATTCACACATGGAATTTCTAACAGAGGACATCTATAGATCCCTGAGAGCTCCATGATCCACCCACCACACCCAGGTAACAAATAACACAAGGATATACATGAGGTACGAGATTGCCTGTAGCTAGAATCAGAACATAAAGTGTGCTGTTCCACCTGCAAATGGGACAGGATATTTTTGATCAAGTTTATTGGTCTCTATAGACACACATAAAAGAAAACGACATCACAAGTTTGAGAAAGATTGGGACTTATGCTTGTATTTTTCCTCCTTATCAGGTGTATCTAGGAAATCAGTGATGCACATACACAGACATACACACACTTTCTTCCTTTCTCCCTCCTTCCTTCTTTTGTGTCTTCCTTTTTTCCTTTTTTCCTTCCTTCCTTTCTTTGAGGAGGAAAACGTTTTCCTCAATTCTCTTGGAGTCCCTGGCTAAGTCTGAAAATTAAACTGACAAAGACAGATGAACAAGAGAAAAACATACAACTTTTGTTGAATTTTTACACGTACATGGGATCATTCACAAGAGAATGCAGACCCAAAGAAGTAACCAGAGGAGGAAGATTTTAGATGTTTTATACGTTTTAGACAAAAACAATAAATTGGTGAAGAACTGACAAGACAGAGGGGTTTGGGCTAAAAGTAGTAAATGGGGAAGAAGTAGCTAGAAAGATAAGGGTTATTTTACAATATTTGTTTGTAGATATATCAGCCCCAAATTCCCGTATCTGGTGATGAGGATGTTTTCTGTCCTCCTGGTACAGGGAGGGCACATCTCACAGGGGTTATGACCTGTGTCAGGGAAGAAGGATAAGAGGGAGGGTGATCAGAGTGGCTTTCCTGCTTCTGCTGTTTTCTCAAACTCCTTCAGCTTCAGATATTCAGTATGCCAAGGGGCCATGTTTTGGGGAAGCATGTCCTGAACCCCATCATTTCCTTCCTTCTTCTGTCCCTCCCTCCCTCCTTCCCTTCTTTCTTCCTTTTTCCTTCCTTCCTTCTTTTTCAATAATCAAATAACACTTATTTCTCTTAATTTAGAACCCAGATAGGCTGATCTTTGTTTATTAAACATGTAGTCACTTGAAATTGGAAACATCTTGCATTTTCCTCAGAAACATACATTCATTATTACATTTAATCCTCCCAAAAATCCTTTGAGATAGATGCAGGGCATATACTATATCCATTATAAATGTCATAAAATTGAGGCCCAGGAAAGTTTCTTTGCTAATAACTATATATTCTTAGTAATGAGGGGTAGCAGAATATGGCAGAGTAAAATATACGTTTTTGGCATAAGGAAGGGTTTGAGAAACTGCAGGCACGGGGGAAGCTCTGAAAACAGAGTAGAAGTTACCATCTATAAGGGACATTTACATTTATAAAGGATATCTCCATTTGTCTCCCTCTGTGTACTGTCGACAAAAATAATCCATAACCAATCTATAAATGAAAATTTGGGTGAGTTTATTCTGAGCTAAAATGTGAGGACCATGGTCCAGGGCCTTTCTTCCTGAAGGAAGAAAGGGCACCAAAGAAGTAGGGTGTACAGAGTAGTTATATACCCCCAAAGAGGATGTTTCACATATGATTGAAATGTCCTTTTACAATAGTTGTGAGACTGCTCTGTTGGCACAGTGATTGATGGACACAGCAGGTAGGTCTGCTGTCTTGGTGGACACAGCAGGGTGGCAGGTCTGTTGTCTCGAGCTGGGTGGTCACAGGTGAGCTCAGCAATCAGTTTCTAGCCTAAGGAAAGATGCTTATCCTTAAGGAAATGCCAATGTGGTGGAGGGGGTAAGTTGCACCTTTATCTTAAGGCCGTTTGTTCTTGCCATAGTAAATGTTTAAAGCAGATATATAATGCATGCTCAATGGCCACGGTCAAGCCCTTTTAGAAAAAACAAAGTCAGGCCGAATTAGGTTTACACCAAATGGCTTCCTCATATACTCCAATGTAAACTATTGCTTGCCATTTCTATTTGTCAGCACAAGGAAGAGAAGGATGGCTAACACATAAGAGAATCTGCTCATGGGAGAAGGCACTGACTTCAATCTGCATAACAAATCTTACTCTTGTTTATCCCTTACCTTGTTTACTGCACTTTTCCTAGTCACCATCCCTAACTGGCCTCCACTGCACTGCCTCCTCCATACACACACACACACACACACACACACACACCTTTCTTTCTTTTGTCTTTAGCTGAAGATGGTATTCAAGATGGTGGCTTGGGCCATCTTGGGGTGTTACTCAATTTTTATGAGTTTCTCCCATGTATATGGGAGGTATACATGCTATAAACTGTTTTTGTCTGTTAATCTGTCTCTTATTACAGAAAGCCCCAGGCAAGAACTCGGAAGGGTAGAGGGAAAATTATTTTTCTTCCCCTACCATAAACTACCCATGCCACTGCACTTGGCTACTGGAAGAGCTTGTGCCTTCCTCGGAACACTATTCATACAGATGTATCCATACATTGAGACTGAGTAAGCTACTTTGCCAAGGTATTTCCTTTCCTCTATGTGTTCTTTAAGTTCTTACTTTTTATAGAAACTAGTGATTATGTGAAAAGTTCCTAAATACAGCCATGCATCACATAACATTTTGGTCAATGACATACCACATATAGGACGGTGGTCCCATAAGATTAGTACCATATAACTGAGGTGACTAGTAGGCTATACCATCTAAGTTTTTGTAAGTGCCCTCTATGATGTTCACACAATGATGGAATCACCTAAGGATGAATTTCTCAGAAGGTATCCTGGCCGTTAAGTGACACATGATGATACAGTGATTTTCTCATGGTATTTTCTGGTCACTCAAATTCTTTTCTAAGAACCTTGTTGATGAGATATATTAAGAGAATTTTAATTTTCAGTGTTTAACAAGCAGCATTTTCCATTTTTACAAAATTGGTTAGTGGTGCGTTTTTCAAACTTCTAATACAAAGTTAATTAGTTACTGAATTTAGCTGACTTGGGAGCTATCAGCAGAAATCATGGCATTGTTTTAAGACTCTCCTGGTCTTGCAGACAAATAAATCAGAATTAAATGTCTTTATTTCATGAGAAATATTACCTAGTCATACACAGCCCTATGGTGTTATAGTGTTGTTCCGAGTAAGCACCCTCCTCCTGTTTTTCATTAATATTACAAAAATAGCATGTGATCGTATGGCACAGAATTTCGCCTAAGCATCTGATAACTCACTGAACAGTTAATCTAATTCTGTGAATGCTGTTTATTATGGGAAAGCTTTGCAAATGTTTTGCATATTAAGTACCACTGAATCATTAGTGTTTATATACACATGAATCCCCTATAAAACATCATGTTTGAGCCATTGCGTTCCTCACATTGAAAATGGATCTCAACTGAGGCATCCTGGTCTATTACGTAGCCTCTCCAGTGGCCAATAGAAGCCATTTATGAACCAGCTAAAGTCATCTCCATATGGGTACAGACAATGCAGCATAGTTTTCCAGTACAGATGTAACTGCTCCAGCCTCAGAGCAATCCTCAAGCGTTTCTCATTAGCCCAAAATCATAAACAGTCAAGTTCAATCATGCAAAGATCCACATTCAACCGACGTCAGGATTTAGACATCAAAAATACCCTCGCCACACATACTGAGAAGTATTTTTTCACTTGTCTGTTGAAAATTTTGAGTGGTTAGAGTTTATTCCTGCTGCCAACTCCTGTATCTAGAGAGAATTAAATACATATTTTAATTCTGATTTTCACACTTAATGGTAAGTGTAGCTATTTGTATGAATATGGAAATAATAGGAACTATCTTATAAATGGTAGTTAAGGTGAGTGTTACCTGAACAAGGGACTAGTTCTTTTCTTCCTCTTTCTTTCCTCCCTCTCTCCTTCCCTCCTCCTCTCTCGTAAATGACTGAGCACCTGCTTTATGCCAAACACTATGGAAAACACTGGCAATACAATGGCAAAGAGGATGAGATTGCTGTCCTTCCCAGAGTTCAGGGTAGAAAGGGACATAATGGAGGTGGGTGGGCAGAAGGTGGGGAAACTATAGAAGCTGAAAGACAAGCACATAATGGTAAATAACAATCCACAGCCCAGCAGAAAACATAATGAATGAGTGATAAAAATGTCAGGTGTCACTAGAAAGAAATGAGCTATCAAGCCATGAAAAGACATAATGGAATCTTAAATGCATATTACTAAGTGAAAGAAGCCAATCTGAAAAGGTTACATACTGCATGATTCTAACTCTACGGCCTTCTGGAAAAGGCAAAACTATGGAGACAGTAAAACGATCAGTGCTTGCCAGGGGTTTGGACTGGTGGGGAAGGATGAATAGATGGAGCACAGAGGATTTTTAGGGCAGTGAAAATACTATACATGATACTATAATGTTGGGTGCATGTCATTATATTTTAATTCAAATGTATAGAAAATACAAGACCAAGAGTGAACTCTAACGTAAACTATAAACCTTGGTGGATAATGATGTGTCAATGTAGGTTCATCAACTGTAAGAAATGTACCACTCTGGTGGGGTTGTTGACAATGGAGGAGGTTATGCATGTGTGGGGGCAGAGGGCATATGGGAAATCTCTGTACCCTCTCCTCAATTTTGCTGTGAACCTAACACAACTCTAAAAAAAATTAAAGTTTTTAAAATATCTGTCTGTCTGTCTGTCTATCCATCTTTCTATCTATCAGATGTAAAGTCAGCTCCAGGAATATTCTTACTGAGTTCCAATCTCCAGCTCAGTCTTTGCTTCTTAAAGTGTCAAAGTCTTGACCATCCTAGAAAAGAACCCTCGATGCATGTGTGTCCCTCTGATTCTGTTTGGCGTGTCCCTTTGTCAGGGGCAGAGGAGGCTCCATGAGCCTCTGGTGTTCCAGCATTCATCACTACAAGGTAAGTCAAGGAAGGTGGTGGGAGATCCCAAAGGAGAGGGAGCTGAAGTTAAGAGAGGGCAGGCTGACAGTAGCATTATCTGGACATTGAGGATGGCTCTGATGGACAATTTGCAAACTTCACTGACCTGAGTGAATAAACAGTGGGATGAGTTGTCAGAACACCCTGTCTATGTCAGATATAGATAATTGTTGGATGTAAATTGTTGAAGTCCATTGTTGGATTTCAACTCAGAAGGTCATTTTGTGAAGTGAGACTTCAATATTTAACGCATAGGATAATACCAGTAAGCACCAGCAAGTCTCCAAGCAATACACCTTTTTTCTCACAGATTCTACTGCCAATGACAAACAGTAATTTCCTCCCAGAACTACCTTTCTTTAGGAGATGGGTGTTCTCCTTATAATCTTGCTGAAGTTAAAGATATAGAGACCAGAGAAGGGAAAGTGATTTGCCTGTGTTCTCATTTGAATGCAATATAGCCCTGAATGCTGCATGGTTGGGAATCTAAGTTTAATATTTAGGTGTGAAAATCTCAAGGTTTTCTGTTCTCATTCAAATGACGAATTATTTTTTCTCAGGTACCTTGTTCAGTCTGGAAAGAAAACCAAACAAAGGGCCAGGCATGCTGCCTTCCCGTCCAATGGTGCTCTCAGCAACTCCAAAGGAGATGCAATACCAGTTTGCCTCTCGGATCTTACAAATCAAACAGACCTCAGGGTAGGGCTCGGAAAGAATATTTTGCCCTCAATATTTCACATAGTTTTTGCAGTTCCTCCTTCTCTTCAGTTTTGTAGAACACACGTTAGCAGTAGAGAAACTCCTCCAAAACCTTATCGTAGAAGGATCTCTTCTGTTTTCATACTGGTGAACTGAATTAGAATATTCATAAGGAAATTGGAGGGCCATAGTGCTTTCCGTCCTCAACAGCCCAAATGGTCCACCTTCTCATCTCAAGCCATATAAAAACAATCATGCAAACAGCCCTGTACCTAAATCCCTGCTATATGTTAGACCATGTACATGTGTCATCTCCCCATTCCATGAGAGTTAGGGAACATTAACACCGCTTCACAGATGAGGTAACCAAGTCACAGAGAGTTTCCGTTACTTGTCTAAAATTACCAAAAAAAAAAAACAAAAAATGCCAGGACATCATAGTCCTCCAATAGCTACCCTTCCTCTCATTTTTTTTTTTTTTTTTTTTAGTAGAGGAGTTTTACCTATGACTTCTAAAACTAAGGGAGATGAGAACAACAATTGTTTCTCTTTTATACCACAGAAATGTAATGTTTCTGTCATATTATAAAATTTTCATCATAAAGCACCTTCTCTTTAATATTTCAAGTGATACAGCAGCCCCATGATTCAATTTGTGCAAGGATTGTTATTTCCATTTTATAGATGAAAAATTGAACTTATTTTTACCAGTTCACATTTTTAGCAAGAAAAGGAGTGCAGCTCTCAAGTGTAATGCTCTTTTTCCATTATCTAATATGGGAATCTCTGTCTTATTTGGATACATTTTGCTGATTTTTCCACGTTGCCTCCTCTACTTGTGGGTAAAACAGATGTCTCTATTTTGCAATCTTCACAATTGTTGGTGTCACGTTGAGGAGATGGAGGTACCAAAAATAGAAAAGGGGAGAAATTTAGGAACCCCCGGGCCTTGGCTTCTCTGACAGAATGCTGCCCTGGTTCCCATCCTGCTTCTGACTATACTTTCTTTTCCATGCTAGTTCACTCTTCCTTTTTTCATGCTGTGGATATGAACATTGCTCAACATCCCTTTGTTTTGCTCTCCCATCTTTATTTTCTTATTACATTATCTCATCCACTACCCTGGCTTCAACCAACAATGTCCAACATAATCTAGCTTTACTACTCTTCCAATATCCAATCCAACTTTGTCAGCTGTTACTTCCACTTAGAGAACATCATAAACTGAAAGCCACAATCATTGCTGTTTACCCAATAAAACCTGTGTCTGATTTAATTCTTAAAATACTACTATCATTTATCCAAATATTTAAGGAATTATGGCATTTTCTTTGTGTTCTCCTTTCGCTATTCCTCATTTGTAATCCACAATTAAATCTTGTTCTAAAGTGCTTCTAAAACGTACGTGGTAGGATATGAACATGTTGCTTATTTTAATAGGAGCAAAATTGTTTGGTGTCTCTTCCTTCTCATTGTTATATAAAGAGAAGAGGCTGCAGTTCTTCACCTGATTGCCTATATGAATTGGGAAATTATTCATCTTCTGCTGTCAAGAAAATATAATCAGTTCTTATTTATAATTTTCTAATTTGAATAGGCCATAACAGGATGATCACATATTCTAGTTTAACCAAGATAATTCCATTTGTATATTGTTTGTGGTGCAATTATTAACAGTGCTCTCTTTCATTTTCAATCAAGGTTCTATGTTGGTATTTAAAATACACACTTACCCTAGCCATAGCAGTTTTTTGAAAAGGAGAAGAGAAGAGAGTTTTATTGAGCAGGTGTGATGAGAGTGGAATAAGAACCTGAGACAAAGTTTTCTGTGGGCTCTGTGTGGGATGTGGGCCATATTAGCCTGGATGCCGTTTCTCAATCTGATTTGCAGGCTATCTGATTTGTCTGACAAGCTTTGTACGTGGTATTTTCTTAAACTGAAATGCTCTTTCTCCTTATATTTGCATGCACTTCATTTCAGTTCTTGCTTAAAAATTAGCTTGTTAGAGAGACTATCTGTGGCCATCCTACATTAAGTAGGCATCCATTTCCATCAATCTCTACTTGTGCTGCTTGATGTTCTTAATAAAATCTATTCCTACTAGACATATTATGTGTTTATATTTTTATTTTCTGTATAGCTGCTGCATCGCTGCATTAGAATTTAAACTTTTTGAGGGAAGGGAATCTGTCTGTTTTGCCTGTTTTATTTCCTGCTATAACCTCAGTGCCTATAACAGTGTATTTCTGGCACTTTATGTATGCTCAATAAGTAGTTGTTGAATGAAGGCACTCATTCATCTTGTATAACAGATGTCAGGTTAATCTCCCAACTGTATACAGTCTGCATCAACCATCTTCTGCTCAAAGTGTTTCATCAGTTCTCCATTCCTACAGAATTATGTCTAAAGAATCTTAACCTGGGGTTTCAAACACTATGGGTAAATGGAGCGGGGCAGGAATGGACAGTACTTGTAAATATTATGTTAGGTATTCTATATATAAGAAACTAATTTACAATGTGAAGAAGATCAAGAGGGGTTACATAACTTGAAAATGTAATTAGTAGGAGAATGTAGGTTTAAACTGAGAAAGATCGCATGAAATGATAATGATGACAACGACATCACAAAACAATTGAAATCTACCTAGTTTCATATCAAGAGAAGGTCTTGATAAACTAAGGCCACTGGAAAGATGATTTGTATAACACCTGGCTCAATCTAAGGCATATACTGAATACTATTGACAAAAAAGTGAGACTATTTCAACAGAGCATTGGGAACCACATTACTCCAGGAGCAATGGCACAATTGGGTCTGTTTCTTTTCCCTTGAAAAGCGTTAGAGATGTAGAATAACTGTTTTTCAAAGAATATTAGATGGATCACCACATACTAGAAGAATAGACATGGTTCGTGTAACACCAGAGAACATAAATAACTCTCATAGTTTTAAACAACCAAAATTGGAAAAATCTGAGCAACAAAATAAAGTAGTATTGGGTTATACCAAATCTATAAAATAAACATCTACGATTCTATAAATAATTGAATAAATAAATAAATGTTGGGGGCCATAGGCAAATCTCCCGGGTAGAAGAATTCAAAAACATTTATGTAGCTACCCAGCTTTCAAGGGGATAAACCATTACTCTCCATTCCCTGAGTATGGGCTGCACATATTAACTTCCTTTTAAAGAATACAGAATGGGAAAGTGGGGGAGAGCAATTTTATAGTGGAGATCCCTGACAAACACAACCTCAGCCCGTTAATTGAGTTAGCATCAGCAGTGATAAGTCAAATTCATAGTATACCTCCTTGATATGATGTGATCAAACGGCACTCTGCCTCTGTGGTCTTCCTACCCCAAACCCATAATCCAAGTATAACCATAAAAAAAAAATCAGGCAAATTTCAATGGAGAGACATTCTGCAAAACATCTGACCAGTTGTCCTCAAAACTTTCAAGGTCATCCAAAACAAGGAAAGCCTGAAAAATTGTCACAGCCTAGAGAAGCCTAAGGAGACTTGATGACTAAATGTATGTAACGTCTTGAAAAAGAAAAAGAACATTATGTGAAAACTAAGAAAATCTGAAGACAGTATGGATTTTAGTTAACACTAACATATCAATATTTGTTCAACAGCTGTAACAAATATACCATCTAACATATGATGTTAATAGTATGACTCCAAGTGCCACACACCACATGAGGTTTTCACTGCGGACACAGTGAGCAACTAGCAGCTGTGGAGGCAAACTTTGTAGTATCAAGAGGGTGAGATGCTCCCTGGTTCCCACTGGAGGATGTGATTGTCTTATTTGAATTATTCCATGGCTGCAGGGAACTGAAACCCACTGCTCAGAGATAAGCAGGAGCTGCACTGGGTCCATTTAATAAAGAATGTTGTTTGGGTAGGGGACTCTACTGCAGGAACAGAGTGGGGAGGGGAAAGAACAATTAGGCCATTCAAGGTCCTCCTGGCTTCAAATGTCAAGGTAGCACCCAACATCGATTTTAGGCCTTACAGAACAGGGGAGTATTTGTTATCTCTCTGTATTATTTTCACAGCTCTTGTGTAAATATAAACCTGTTCAAAAATTAACATTTTATTTAAAATAATGAGCCATAATGATCAAGGAGAGCCCCAATATTAGAAGTGTTCAAGTTGAAAGAAAGTCTGGTTTGAATTTACAGTTGAATTAGAATTTTAAGCTCCTGTTGAAACTTGTTGATGTAAATAACTATATGACTGTGATAAGATTAATCTTATGTTATTACCTACTGGGAGGCAGAATTCTGTCATTGTTTAAAGGGCCAGCCTCTGGGTCAGAATGAATATATTTGAATACTGCAAGATCAATTATTACCTTGATGACTTTGTTAGGTTCTTTATCTTCCCTAGGCCTAAACTGCCTCATTCAGACAATGGGTATAATAACAGTATCAATGACAATGGTTGTAATGAGTATTAAATGAAATAATCCTCAGATAATTGTCTTTCTCTGTCTATATAACTTTCTTCTTGCCTTCCTATTTAAAAAAAAATATTCTTTGTAGTAACTTCCAAATCTCTCAATCTAACTCAACATAATTTTCAATTATATCAGCATTTCTGTCCTTCATTTGCCTGCACTTCATTCACGTTTAACTTCTGCAAATATTTTAAAATAATTATCCTATATTCTCCTATTCCCATATATGCTTTTACTAACATTCTCTCAATTTTACCTGCAGTCAATAGACAGATGAAATGTTCCAATACTCAATTCAGATGCCACCTCATTAATAAATCATTTCCTGTTATTTACAGCCAGAACAGACCACTCCCTCATCCAAGTTACTTTAGCACTCTGTTTTCACAACTCTTATTGTACTCACCACATTACGTTTTGCATTAGAGTTATATGTAGGCTTTATTTCAACTGTTAGATGATAGACAGTAAGACAGAATCTCTGCATTTTTTCACCTGCATTTCTTTCATAGCACTGGGCAAACTTTGGGTTCTGGCTCCATACTGACATTTGGTAAATCTGAGTTAACGAAGGCAGTTACACTTCTTCAAAGTACTTTGGTTTCATATGGTCAATATCTCTGCAAAAACCATTTGGATATTTGTGAATTCTTGAGCTGATAAATGCTTAAAATGCAATCACTGTCAATTTGGCTCTAAGCCTCATTGACGCAGGATCAAGACTCAAAAGCAACATATGCCTACCAATAATTAGCTGTCATCTTCAAGCAAAAGTTACAGCAGGGGAGAGTAAGAGAAGCTAGTTGGAAAATATAATTTTGACTTTGTAGCTTTCTTTTTTTGCCTCATCTTGTTGAGTCATTGTCAATTGGTGGCAACTATGAGACAGTTCTTGTAGGAATCCACCAAGCAGAAAATCTATATATTTTAATATGTTTCTCCCAGTTGTGAGGTAGCAGTCACTTAGCTGGAACATCGATTCACAAACCCAGTGCCAGTTATTTCGCTTGTCTTTTCTCAGTGCTTTTTGTGTCACATTCTCTTTGGAAATTGGGTCAAAATGGAAGATCAACATCACTGGAAGTTTTCAGATTTGTTGTTTCTGTGAAAATGTACTAATGTTGCATGGTGATACTAGCTTTTTACACAACAGCTCCTCATGTTTCTGAAAATAAAATCCTTAAAAGCATTCTCACTGTCAACTGAACTCATGAAGAGTAAAACATGGTTTCTCTATAGGTGTCTTCGGTTTATGGTTATGGAGACATACTCTATCACAAACAGTGGAGCTTGGCCTGGCCAGTGGCAGAGTGGTTGAGTTTGTGTGCTCTGCTTTGATAGCTCAGGGTTCCTGGGTTCGGATCCTGAGTGCAGATCTACATATGCTCATAAGCCATGCTGATGCAGTGTCCCACATACAAGATAGAGGAAGATTGGCACAGATGTTAGCTCAGGGACAATCTTCCTTCCCCTCCTCTCAAAAAATAAATAAATCAAAAGTTCGAAAAAAGAGTGCAGCTAGAATTCCTCTATCATAAATAATGCAGGTAAATTGTTTCTATATACATATTTTTACCATCACCAACAGACGACCTGGACTGTCTTTGTGACATGACACTGACCAAAAAAGAAAATCTTGCTGATGACATAAACCACCACACTCAAAAACCCATAGAATCTATCACATACTAAATGGGTTAAAATATCTTAAAGGCCTTCATTGGAGTACTCTTTAGAAAATTCTCTGAGATATACCAGCCAACACTTAGCTAACGTATATTAGCTATTAACATTTCTAATAAAATAAGATTACGTATAATTTATTTATACATATAAATAAAAGTTTCCTGTATATATTAAGTATATTATATTTATATGCTTGAAAACAAAGTAAATTATATAATTTTAAATATCTTTCTGGTAGGGTCATATTTATTCCAAAAGCAATTAATGTGATTCAGTATATTTAAAATAAAGAGAAAATACTGATATAATATATGACTCCATAAATGCTGACTTTATTTTCATACTTTTAGGTCTACATTAATGATAGTAATTTTTAACTTCATATTTAACTTTTAATTATGATGTTTCCTATAATCACCTTCAAACTCACGTTCATATGCAGAGGCATATCTCTCTTAGAGTTACAGATTTTTCACATCGGTATTGGGGGGAATCATTCCATCAAATCTAATCACTTCAGTGATCAGGAAATAGACCCTTAGAAATAAACTGACCTGTCTGAGGTCAACCTGTGCTATTGGTTTTTAGTACTATGGTAGGGTCCGTTTACCAAGAAGACGGTAAAAGTATAAAAAGAGTGGCTCAACAATGAACATAAGGATTAAAATAGTCTCACAGCAAAGCCCATACCCTGTCCTATGTTATTTTTGAGGTAATGTCAGAGTCTATTTCAAATGGAATTTCAAACATTTAGGTCCTTTTGTTTCCGAGTCTGTTGAAGGCTGGAAGTAGCAAGTTCGGCTCTCGGAGCGTGAGGGATGGAGAAGGCAGAGACCACTGGGAGCAGTACAAAATGAGCTGTGACAGCACAGGAGACCAAACTGTGTAAAAATAGGAAAGATGTCTTTAAAAATCCACTTTTATGGGTTTATTCAATGGAGAAGCAAATCATCCCACACACTTTAAAAGCGCCTGGAGAGATGTGCATACGCCACTTAGTACAATAATGATGGACCTAGGTATCGCGGACATAGACAGACAGACATTGCATGTATGCTTTTATAGAATGAAGGGTAGTGCTTGACAGACATCAGCAAGGGTTCTAGCCACAATAGGTGATATAAGATAAACTTCCTTATAAGGATAACTTTCAGTTATCCAGGAAGTACACTTACTGGACCACCTCCTTTCCTGACAAAGCTAGCCAGATGAGATGATAATCTGTCACACGTGTGCTTTCTGAAGGCTAAGAAATTGAATAAGAATAAATGAGTAACAACAAAAAAAAGCAAAACCTAATGTTGCCATGTGATTGAATGTGGAAGTGTTGACTAGATGTGTTCATAGAGTGTGAGCGAGCATGCATGTGTGTGTGAGAGAGACAGAGAGAGAGAGAGAAGAGTTGGGAATGTATAAGAATTGTAATTGCTGATTTTATTTTACCTACTGGATGTATATACTAGTTTAGTCTGATAGGAAAATAAGACAAACTCAAATGTGCAAATGGAATAAGGATGGTTTAGCTGGACAAACACGTGCAATATATATTCCATTATTTTATTAATTCTCTTGCATCTACTTTTCTTACCTATCTTTCACCTTCCTCTAGAAGTTCACTTTTGCAAAAGAGACTTTGCAAAAAGAATTGCCTGCATCTCTTTATAGTTTACACCAAATGTATGAGTAGATAGGGAGGATAATGACGGAACAGGTCAATATCTCCTTTGCCCATCCTCCAAAAACATTAGAAAACTGTACTGTGAAGGAAGAGAGAAGGACAATGAAAGAAGAGGGAAATGTACAAATTTATATGTGTTGTGAGATTAATTGAAAAGCCCTAACAAAGGACAGTGTGGAAGGTGGGTGTGGATTGGGGGGGTGAGGAGAAGACAGGGTGGAGCCAAAGAAAATTAGGATGTTTGGGGACTAATGAAAGCTAATTTTTAAAAGCAAGACTCAGCAAATTTATCTCAGAAACATCAATCCTTCCACCTGTTTCTGAAATAGTCTTTGTATCTTATCTACTTATTTTCATGTTTGTAATGATATATTGTAAAATTTAAGATAATTTCTTTAAAAATTTATAAAGAGAAAAATTATACTTGTTAAACACTTTCAAAAACCTGGCATTTGTTTTTTCCAGGTAGAATTATATTGTAAAACGTAAGTAATAAAAAATACTAGAGTACATGGAAATACCTGAGTCATAAAGATAAATTACAAAGACTGGAGTTCTACATGTAAATGACATCATTGATAATTTCATAAGCCTGTATTTTAACCTTGTTGCACTTTACTTTTACAGGGTAATTTCATTGGGTATAGATTTTTTTGTCCTTTCCTTGTTGAAAAAGATTAAATTAAAAAATACGTTTCAAAGCTATTAATTCTAGAGACATTCATTTATCTTTACAGACTCCTTCACTGCTATTGCAATAATATCTACCTTCCCCAAAATTCATATGTGGATTTGAGTGTATCCCCAGTCTGTCTGGGGCCAGAAGAAATTTCTTAAAAAATGTAACTAGATTATACACGTTCTGGTGTACTTTGCCAGCAGTCTGAGAACAGACAAAAGTCTAGAATGGAGCCCTTGAAATTCTGACTCAGGATTTGCAACCTCTAGCGACAGGTAGAATCTCAGAGGTAACTGGTATGAATTGGCTTGACAACACTCAGCAGCAAGAAATGTCTTGTTTCTGTATTCTTCTAAGTCAATTTTCTCTTTCTTTTTTTTTTTTTTATTAATGTTATGATGGATTACAAGCTTGTGAAATTTCAGTTGTACATTTTTGTTAGTCATGTTGTGGGTACACCACTTCCCCCTCCGTACCCTCCCCCCACCCCCCCTTTTCCCTGGTAACCACCGATCAGATCTCCTTCTCAATATACTAATTTCCACCTATGAGTGGAGTCATATAGAGTTCGTCTTTCTCTGACTGACTTATTTCGCTTAACATAATGCCCTCAAGGTCCATCCACATTGTTGTGAATGGGCCAATTTCGTCTTTTTTTATGGCTGAGTAGTATTCCATTGTGTATATATACCACATCTTCTTTATCCAATCATCAGTTTCTGGGCATGTAGGCTGGTTCCACGTCTTGGCTATTGTAAATAATGCTGCGATGAACATAGGGGTGCAACGGACTCTTGAGATATCTGATATCAGGTTCTTAGGATAGATACCCAGTAATGGGATGGCTGGGTCATAGGGTATTTCTATTTTTAACTTTTTGAGAAATCTCCATACTGTTTTCCATAGTGGCTGTACCAGTTTGCATTCCCACCAACAGTGTATGAGGGTTCCTCTTTCTCCACAACCTCTCCAACATTTGTCGTTCTTGGTTTTGGATGTTTTTGCCAATCTAACGGGGGTAAGGTGATATCTTAGTGTAGTTTTGATTTGCATTTCCCTGATGATTAGCGATGATGAACATCTTTTCACGTGTCTATTGGCCATATTCATATCTTCTTTTGAGAAATGTCTGTTCATGTCCTCTGCCCATTTTTTGATCGGGTTGTTTGTTTTTTTGTTGTTAAGCAGTGTGAGTTCTTTGTATATTATGGAGATTAACCCTTTGTCGGATAAGTGGCTTGTAAATATTTTTTCCCAATTAGTGAGCTGTTTTTTTGTTTCAATTCTGTTTTCCCTTGCCTTGAAGAAGCTCTTTAGTCTGATGAAGTCCCATTTGTTTATTCTTTCTATTGTTTCCCTCAACTGAGGAGTTACAGTGTCCGAAAAGATTCTTTTGAAACTGATGTCAAAGAGTGTACTGCCTATATTCTCTTCCAAAAGACTTATTGTCTTAGGCCTAATCTTTAGGTCTTTGATCCATTTTGAGTTTATTTTGGTGTGTGGTGAAAAAGAATGGTCGATTTTCAATCTTTTGCATGTGGCTGTCCAGTTTTCCCAGCACCATTTGTTGAAGAGACTTTCTTTTCTCCATTGTAGGCCCTCTGCTCCTTTGTCGAAGATTAGCTGTCCATAGATGTGTGGTTTTATCTCTGGGCTTTCAATTCTGTTCCATTGATCTGTGGACCTGTTTTTGTACCAGTACCATGCTGTTTTGATCACTGTAGCTTTGTAGTATGTTTTGAAATCGGGGATTGTGATTCCCCCGGCTTTGTTTTTCTTGCTCAAGATTGCTTTAGCAATTCGTGGTCTTTTGTTCCCCCATATGAATTTTAGGATTGTTTGTTCAATTTCTGTGAAGAATGTTCTGGGGATTCTGATTGGGATAGCATTGAATCTGTATATTGCTTTAGGTAGTATGGACATTTTAACTATGTTTATTCTTCCAATCCATGTGCAAGGAATGTCTTTCCATCTCTTTATGTCATCGTCAATTTCTTTCAAGAAAGTCTTGTAGTTTTCATTGTATAGATCCTTCACTTCCTTGGTTAAGTTTATCCCAAGGTATTTTATTCTTTTCGTTGCGATTGTGAATGGGATAGAGTTCTTGAGTTCTTTTTCTGTTAGTTTATTGTTAGTGTATAGAAATGCTACTGATTTATGCACGTTAATTTTATACCCTGCTACTTTGCTGTAGTTGTTGATTATTTCTAATAGTTTTTCTGTGGATTCTTTGGGGTTTTCTATGTATAAGATCATGTCGTCTGCAAACAACGCGAGTTTTACTTCTTCGTTACCTATTTGGATTCCTTTTATTTTTTTTTCCTGCCGAATTGCTCTGGCCAGCACCTCCAGTACTATGTTGAATAGGAGTGGTGAAAGTGGGCACCCTTGTCTTGTTCCTGTCCTCAGAGGGATGGCTTTCAGCTTTTGTCCATTGAGTATGATGTTGGCTGTGGGTCTATCATATATGGCCTTTATTATGTTGAGGTACTTTCCTTCTATACCCATTTTACTGAGGGTTTTTATCATAAATGGGTGTTGGATCTTGTCGAATGCTTTCTCTGCGTCTATTGAGATGATCATGTGGTTTTTGTTTTTCATTTTGTTGATGTAGTGTATCACGTTGATTGACTTGCGGATGTTGAACCATCCCTGTGTCCCTGGTATAAATCCCACTTGATCATGGTGTATAATCTTTTTGATGTATTGCTGTAATCGGTTTGCCAAAATTTTGTTGAGGATTTTTGCATCTATGTTCATCAGTGATATCGGCCTGTAGTTCTCCTTCTTTGTGTTGTCCTTGTCAGGTTTGGGGATCAGAGTGATGTTGGCTTCATAGAATGTGTTAGGGAGTTCTCCATCTTTCTCAATTTTCTGGAACAGTTTGAGGAGAATAGGTATTAAGTCTTCTTTGAATGTTTGGTAGAATTCTCCAGAGAAGCCGTCTGGTCCTAGACTCTTGTTTTGGGGGAGGTTTTTGATTACCGTTTCTATTTCCTTACTTGTGATTGGTCTATTCAGATTCTCCATTTCTTCCTGATTCAGTTTGGGGAGATTGTAGGAGTCTAGGAATTTGTCCATTTCTTCCAAGTTGTTCAATTTGTTGGCATATAGTTTTTCATAGTATTCTCTTATGATCTCTTGTATTTCATTGGTATCTGTTGTGATTTCTCCTCTGTCATTCCTGATTTTGTTAATTTGCCCTTTCTCTCTTCTTTTCTTGGTGAGTCTGGCTAGGGGTTTGTCAATTTTGTTAATTCTTTCGAAGAACCAACTCTTTGTTTCATTGATCCTTTCTATTGTCTTTTTTGTTTCAATATCGTTTATTTCTGCTCTTATTTTTATTATTTCCCTCCTTCTACTGACTCTGGGCTTTGTTTGTTCTTCTTTTTCTAGTTCTGTTAGGTGTCGTTTGAGGTTGCTTACGTGAGCTTTTTCTTGTTTAGTGAGGTGAGCCTGTATTGCGATGAATTTCCCTCTTAGGACTGCTTTTGCTGCATCCCAAATGATTTGGTATGTCGTGTTCTCATTTTCATTTGTCTCCAGATAATATTTGATTTCTTCTTTAATTTCTTCAATGATCCATTGTTTGTTGAGAAGCGTGTTGTTTAGTCTCCACATTTTTGCACCTTTCTCTGCTTTTTTCTTGTAGTTGATTTCTAGTTTAATAGCGTTATGATCAGAAAAGATGCTTGATATTATTTCAACTCTCTTGTATTTATTGATGTTTGCTTTGGTTCCCAAAATATGGTCAATCCTTGAGAATGTTCCATGTGCACTTGAGAAGAATGTGTAACCTGCTGTTTTTGGATGAAGTGTTCTATATATATCTATTAAGTCCATCTGGTCTAATTTTTCATTTAATTCTATTATTTCCTTGTTGATTTTCTGTCTGGATGTTCTGTCCATTGGTGTTAATGGTGTGTTGAGGTCCCCTACTATTATTGTATTGTTGTTGATGTCTTCTTTTAGTTCTATTAAGAGTTGCTTTACAAATTTTGGTGCTCCTGTGTTGGGTGCGTATATATTTATAAGTGTTATGTCTTCTTGGTGGAGAGTCCCTTTTATCATTATATACTGTCCCTCTTTATCTTTCTTTATCTGTTTTGCTTTGAAATCTACCTTGTCTGATATTAGTATAGCGACACCTGCTTTCTTTTGTTCATTATTAGCTTGGAGTATTGTTCTCCATCCCTTCACTCTGAGTCTGTGTTTGTCTTTGGGGCTGAGGTGTGTTTCCTGGAGGCAGCATATTGTTGGATCTTGTTCTTTGATCCATCCTGCCACTCTGTGTCTTTTGATTGGGGAGTTCAATCCATTTACATTTAGAGTGATTATTGAGACGTGGGGGCCTACCACTCCCATTTTGTGTCTTGTTTTCCGGTTTTTTTCAGTTTCCTTTGTTTCTCGTCCCATGGTTTAATCTGTTCTGATGTAGAGCTGCTACTCTCTGTTGTTGTCCTTCTACTTATCTCCTCTGCTCTTGGTTTTGTAGCCCCTTTCCTTTTTTGGATTTTTCAGGAATGAGGGTTTTCCTGAGGATTTCCTGAAGAGGAGGTTTTGTGGCAATGAACTCCCTTAATTTTTGTTTATCTGGGAAAGTTTTTATTTCTCCATCGTATTTGAAGGATATTTTCGCTGGGTAGAGAATTCTCGGCTGTAGATTTTTGTCCTTCAGATTTTTGAATATATCATTCCACTCTCTTCTAGCCTGTAAAGTTTCTGCTGAGAAATCTGCTGATAGCCTGATGGGGGTTCCTTTGTAGGTTAGTTTCTTTTGCCTGGCTGTCCTTAATATTTTCTCCTTGTCATTGACTTTTGCTAGCTTCACTACTATATGCCGTGGAGTTGGTCTTCTTGCATTGATAAAGTTTGGAGATCTATTGGCTTCTGTCACCTGAAGATCCATCTCCCTCACCAGATTTGGGAAGTTCTCAGCCATTATTTCTTTGAATAGGTTTTCTGCCCCTTTCTCCTTCTCTTCTCCCTCTGGTATACCTATAATCCTTACGTTGCATCTCCTAATTGTGTCTGATAATTCTCGGAGAGTTTCTTCATTTCTTTTAAGTCTTGCTTCTCTCTCCTCCTCTGCCTGCAACAATTCTATATTGCCATCTTCCAAATTGCTAATTCTTTCCTCCATATTATCGGCCCTACTGTTCAGAGCTTCTAGATTTTTCTTAATCTCCTCTATTGTGTTCTTCATTTCCAATATTTCTGTTTGGTTCTTCTTTATCGTATCAAACTCTTTTGTGACATAGCTCCTGAACTCGTTGAGTTGTCGGTCAGAATTCTCTTAACTCATTGAGAATCTTAATGATGGCTGTTTTGAAGTCATCGTCATTTAGGTTATACATCTCATTTTCTTTGGGATTGTTTTCTGTATATTTGTTGCTTTCTTTCTGTTCTGGAGATTTAATGTATTTTTTCATATTGCTTGATGTTGTTGATTTGTGCCTCCGCATGGAAATAGAGTTTAGTTGCTCCTTTCACTTGTTTCAGCTGCTGTGGTGGGAGGAGCAGAAGTTTATATTTCACCAACCAGGAATCCTGTCCGTAGTTGCTAACTGGGCCTGGGCCCCTCTTCGTAGCCACAGTGGCCCTTTGGATTCCCTCCTCTGCCGTGGGGGCCGTCACAGGGGGGCTTCAGGCTGCAGGTGCCTACTGTTGCAGCCCACCTAGATGTGCTCTCTCCTTGGGGTCTGCAACAGCGTTATGGGCTTTTCCAGCAGCCAGGGGTGGGATCACTTATATTTGTCGCTCCGTTGCTGTCGGCACCCACCAAATCTCACTTGTCCTCTATAGGTCGCAGGAGAGCTATTGGCATCTTCTACAGTCTGTGGTTAGTACACCTAGCTATGCTGCTTTTGCCCTGGGGTCTTCCAGCCTTGTGGCTGGCGGCTGGGTGCCTTCTACTGGTGCTGTGCAGAGGCTTTCCCTAAGGCTGCTGTGAGCCTGTAGGGTTTCCCCCTAGGCTACTAAGCTGGGTCTCTGGAACTCTCTCCAGCCCCAGTCCTCTCTGAGATCTCCAGCAATCCCTAGCCTCACGGGGTGGGCAACGGCAGCTGGGGGTCGCTCCGCCCTCAGGGATTCTCTCCGGGCCTCTCCTGGAGCCGTGAATGCTCAGCGTGGCCCCTCTGCTAACGGCAGACAGAGAGTTTTGTCTGCTGCCCAGGCGGAGCCCCGGCGCTTCCCCTCCGGGTCGCAGGACCGGCCTTTTGAAAGTTCCCCCAGCCCCGGTCCTCTCCGAGATCTCTGGCAATCCCTAGCCCCACGGGGCGGGCAACGGCAGCTGGGGGTCGCCCCACCCTCAGGGCTTCTCTCCGGGCCTCTCCCGGAGCCGTGAATGCTCAGCGTGGCCCCTCTGCTAACGGCAGGCAGAGAGTTTTGTCTGCTGCCCAGGCGGAGCTCCGGCGCTTCCCCTCTGGGTCGCAGGACCGGCCTTTGAAAATTCCCCCCACCCCGGTCCTCTCCGAGATCTCCGGCAGTCCCTAGTCCCACGGGGCGGGCAACGGCAGCTGGGAGATCTCCGTGCCCTCCGTGTCTCTCTCTGGGACCCTCCGGGCGCCCCGAGCACCAGGCTGGATCCCCCCGCCAATGGCGGGGAGAGACTCTCCCCGCGGGCTCAGGTGTGCAACTCCAAAGTTTCCCTCTGCGTTTAGGAGTAATTGCAGGGGGTTTAGGTAGGGTTCTGGTCACCTGTTTCCACCGTCGCTCCTCTGTTGTGTTCTCGCTCCTGCCCTAGACGTGCGTGGATCCTCTGGGGGCGTCCGTTGGAAGAAAGCCGCTTGCGGGTACCAGGCTGCCCGTCGGGGTCGGAGAGCCCTCACCTATTTCCACATCCTCCCAGAGGAAAGTCCATCCGCCTTCCGATGTATAGTCGTGTGGGTGGCTCAGACGTCCTGAGATGCTGTCTGGATATCCTTTGTCAAGCGATAAGTGTCCAAATAATTGTAGACTCGAAGGGCGAGAGACAAAGAGGACTACTCACGGCGCCATCTTGGCTCCCATGTCTTTTCTCTTTCTTGAGCTCCAATTTTTCAGGATAGGTGGGAAGTTCAGTCTTCAGTCATCATTCAGGTTTTTCATCATCCCTCAGTTAGGTCCTAAAAGAAGGCCAGCTTGTAGGTGGTCCCAGGAGAGTGAGGAAGGTGTTTTTATCTTGGTGTTACTCAGCTTTGCCCCTTAGGTTAAGATTAAGTGTGATGCTTCACTTTCCATCAGGCTCTGCTGTCTCCAGTGCAGTAGGAGATGCCTCTCACAGTAGTTCTCCCACTGGGAGGATTATTCACAGCAGGCCCTCACAACATTGTCAAACACATGAATTTGGGTGTACCATCTTTGAGGGCTTACCACAGCCAGTCCCATCAGAAGTCCTACCACACTTGGACCCAGGTCCACTTCATGGGGTGCAACCAGAGCAGCCCAGAGGGTATTGCACTCTGAAGGACACTGCACTTAGAGTTTAACACTCTGTGGTTGAAGTCCTAAAATTCTTAATATTTTTATCTTTGCACTTGTGTTTTATAAGTGGAATCTGATGGGACAACAGAGCATGCACTGGGGGCATGGAGCCTCAGTTTCCAAGAGCTCCCACCTCCTACCAAAACTCTTCTCCCTCTGCTGAACAGGTTCTCAGTGCCTGTTCCCCAACCCCTTGGCACCCTGAACCCCTCCCAACTTACCCCTCCTCCCAGATCAACTACGGCGGCTACACTCCCCGAGCCTGGACTGGGGCCAGGCAAGGCATGGGAGCCAGGAGGGAGGGTTGGATGCATCCCCAGTGTATCTCCATGTGGAGCTTGGAGGTAGCTGTCTCAGCCCAAAGTAGGGAGGAAACATCTGGCACACTGGATCCAGTCAGTGTCCAGCGTGTCCCAGCACAGAGGGTGCAATCCCTTGGTGGCCACCAGTCTGCTGTAGGTGGGGTAATGGTCCTTAAGGAAGGGATCGTTATCCCTTTTCTTCCAGGTCTTAGCTTTATTCTGACCTCCCATATTCCTCATAAGTATGACTAGTCCTCTCTCTGTTTAAATATTTAATGAATTAAATTCATTATACGTTTTGATAAATTAATGAATGTTTAAGTATCTAAAAATGAGTTTAATTAATAAAGAAAATCTAGCATTCTAGTGCCTACTAAGTGTCAGGTGGAGTTGGCAGTGGGAAACAGTGGTGGCTAAATGTAGTCCTTCTGTGCAAGGTTTCAGAGTCTAGTAGGAGAGACAACCAAGGGGTCAATAAACTATAGCAACATGACCATGCTTTACCAAGGTCTGTGAACATTTCTTACCTCCTGAATCCCCATACAAGAAAGAAAGCGTTTTCCGGTTCCGTAGAAAAGGAAAGACTGTCCAGGCAAGGTGAATCACATGCACAGTCTGAAAAACACAAACACATAATAGGTCTCATCAGAAATAATTTTTCTTCAGCCTCAAACTACGTCATCTCTTTCACTGTTATTTAACAATGGTGCTCACTAGTCTCAATTCCTTACGCTCTTCCGACTGGTCTATTATGTCTATTGTTCATTGATGCTCTTAAATGTTATATTATTTATATATTTATGGTTATTGCCTGACTTTTATTGTCTCTATCATTTAAGGATAGTGGGTAAAATTTTGATGAGACACATTAAATAAGCTTTCAATGGTAATGATGGCAAAGCCCGAATTCCAGAAATTTCTACTGTGTACCTGTTCAGTACATACCCTCTTTCCTTGCTCCTGAGTTGAGAGCTGTTTTGGTTTTTTATCACCACTGATTAGTTTTGCCTATTCTCGGACTTCCTATGAATGGAATCAAGCGATATTGACCTGTTTTTGTGTCTTGATTCTTTCGCTCAACATATGTTCAATGATGTTTGCCCATGCTGTTTCATATAGCAGTAGTTTGTTCAATTTTATTGAATTACAGTGTTTAATTTATAAATATACACAATTTATTTATCTATTCTCCCGTCAGTGGATGCTTGGGCCATAGACTATGTCACTGACGCTCAAATTTTTGGCCTCCGGAACTCTTTACACTCTTGTAAATTATTAAGCCCCCCAAAGATACTTTGTATTTAATGTATTAAAAATTAAACAGATTCCGATTTAAATTCTCTTGGGTATATACTCATAAGTGGGGTTGCTGGAACATATTGTAGCTCTATTTTGTGTGTGTGTGTGTGAGGAAGTTTGGCCCTGAGCTAACATCTGTTGCTAATCTTCCTCTTTTTGCTTGAGAAGGATCATCACTGAGCTAACATCTGTGCCAATCTTCCTCTATTTTGTGTGGGATGCCACCATAGCATGGGATGACGAGCAGTGCTAGGTCTATGCCTGGGACCTGAACCTGTGAACCCCGCATGGGGAAGGAGAGGACTCAAACTTAACCACTGTACCACGAGCCAGCCCCTTGTAGCTCGATTTTTAATTTTTGAAGAACATTCATACTGTTTTCCACAGTGACTCTACCATTTTAGGTTCCCATCAACAGCAGACAAGTGTTACAATTTTTCCACATCCTCACCAACACTTAATTATTTTTTGATTGTAGCCATCCTAACAGGTATGAGGTGATATCTCATTGTGGTTTTGATTTGCTTTTCCCTAATGGTTAAAATTGAGCACCTTTTCCTATACCTGTTGGCCATTTAGATGACTTCTTTGGAGAAATGTCTATTCAAGTCCTTTGCTTATTTTTTAATCAGGTTATTTGTATTTTTGGTATTGAGTTATATGAATTCCTTATATTTTTTGGATATTAACCTCTTAAAGATATTAGAAATAAGTTCTTCCATTCCATAAGTTGCTATTCCATAGGTTGTCTTTCAAGCAATTAAAACAATGCATTGTTTCCTTTGCTATACATAAGCTTATTATATTGATGTAGTGAAACCATCTGTTGTTGCTTTTGTTGCCTGTGATCATGATACAGTACACTTAAAAATTGGTTAAGAGGGTAGATCTGATGGTAAGTGCTCTCACCATAGTAAATTTTTTTATGTACTAAAATTTAATGGTTTCATCATTGCTGTTTTTAAGTAATATAAATACATATTCAAAAAATAAACAGAAAAGAATGTTATATATGCACTTATTTTTTAATAACAATAATAAACCCATTAATACTATATAGTATCATTATACACTATGTGGTTATATATGTTATACATTACATATGTAATATATGTTTTACATTACACCCATTACATATATTAGTATGATATGGGTGGAGTACTACAAAAATACACGTGTGATTATTTACTGAGCTCTATATTAAATGAGAACACAATGTTCTTTACTGTATATGTTATACCTCTGAAGAAGCTAAAAAGAAAATACAAATATTAATAAATAAATGGAAAAACTGAAAATGGAGTGCTTCATCCTCAGTGTTTTCTAATATGGATGAATTCAAATGTGCTCACAATTAAAGCAAATAATCATATTAATAGTTTTGAAAGTATAAGAACTGTGAAGAAACTCATTAAAGAAGAGATGTACTATTCATTCCATGGGTTTCAAAAGCCTGTCTTCTATTATTTATCAGATTTTATTGGGTTGGAGATAAAGAACAGTAAATGTGTAGCAATTGCCAGAGTGGTTTTATTGTTTTCAATCAGCCTTTTTTCACTTTCAGCTGCAGACAATGGTGAAAGGTTATAGTTTCAGGGGGCAGTAGATTTTCTTTCTGATCCTCTCTTCTCCTGAGTTTGATGGTTGATATACTTTGGTCATAAGGTTAAGTTTCTGTTGTATACCTATGAGACTAAATTGTGATAGAAACACTATCGATAATAAGTAGTACAAATCCTACTCTGGCTATCAGCAAATTACAAATTAGTACTAATCTAACACTTGTGTTTATTTTAGCAATATAATTCCATCAAGTGGCTGGCTTCATCCAATTTCCTTTTTTTAGGAGAGGAAAATTTTTTCCTATCCAATTAACCTATTTTTCACAGAGTTCTTGTCTTCATCTTCAAACCTCAAAGACCTGCATACTGAAAAACACAGGAATACATAGAGACAAGGAGCTCACTGTTTCATAGAAATTCTGTAACTACCTAAATATTATTATTTGATTTCTAGAAAATATTTTATTCCCACAGTTGTTATTTGTGTTTTCTAAACATGAGTGTCAGTACAAATATTGGGCTAAAGTTATGTTTACAAAGATCCATTATAATACTTAACACCTTTACAAACCCTACACACTTTCATTTTTGGTGAGGAATATTGTCACTGAGGTGACATCTGTGTCAATCTTCTTCTATTTTAAATGTGGGATGCCACCACAGCGTGGCTTGATGAGTGGTGTGTACATCCATGCCAGGGATCTGAACCCACAAACCCCAGGCTATTGAAGTGGACCACACTGAACTTAACCACTATACCACCAGGTTAGCCCAAAATCCTACGCAGTTTTTAATCCTAACTTCATTTTCAGGAAACAGAATAACAATTTAGCTGTAAGTTGCACTTAAAAGTACATTAATAAAGTTTCCCACATTTAAACATTGTACAATTGTGCAAAATAAACTTTTACAGCAGATCCTGTCATAAAGACAATCTATTTTATTCAAAATTCTCAAAGAAAAAAAATGAAAGCCATAAGAGAGGAGAGAAGAAAACTATTAGAATCATAGGAATTTGAAGATAAAAGGAGCTTTGAGATTAGGTAGAATGTAATTTACCTTTAAAGGCAATTTTTTTAATGTATAAATATATATGAATGCAGAACCATTATTGGGAAGTTCCCCTGTCTCTGGATTAATTTAGGGCAAGCTTCATAACATTTCTGGAAAAAATAGTTCTCTGGTTAGTTGCATTTACAAAACAGAGTTCTTTTTATAATAAAATAATAAATACATCTAGTCTAGGATAACCAAAACTATGATAATGAAAGCTTCAAACCCATTTACAACGTCTTTCTTTTACAAGCTCTGGGCCTCATAAACTGGCCACTTGGGAGCTGGTCACTTGGGGATTGAGTCAGCTCATCTTTTCTCTTCGTCACCCTGCTAACCCCACTCGCACCAGCTTGATAACTGTGATTGCTATCCCTTAGAAGTCATAGCAGGGGGGATGGTAGTGACCTAGCAACACATTCTTTGGAGCTAGTGGTGTTCAAATTAGATTTTTTCTAATAGCCTGTTTTCATCAATTCTTTAGAGATGCCCCATTCTCTTGTTGATGGCTCATTTGAAGAGAAAGATATATTCTCCTTTAGCTGGAAGCTTTTAGCTCAGTCTCTGGGAATCGAGTAGCCACTTTTGGTGCATCTTAAGGTTGCCCTGTTGGACAAGATCTCACATTTGTTCTATGAGAAATACTTCTACACTCTTCACCCAAACACTGAGTATGCAATTCAATGCGTTAGCAATTCCGTCTTACTCCAGGCTCAGGGAACCTAATCAGAGAATCATTCATTCAGCACACTGTGACCCTAAAACCACAGAGAAGACATTTAAGTGCTTCAAGTGTCTCATTTGACTTAAGGTGAAGGGAGAAATAGTCATTATCCCTTTCTATTTGGATAATGAGGCGAATCTTACAGCACACCAACAACTAACTCCAAAAATCTCCTAACCTACATCAAGGCTTTTCCTGGCTTCTCAAAATTCTTTTATAGGCAGAAATTATACGAAAATCTTAGAGTAAACATCTAAATTTCTTCGCTCTTTTATGTAAGTAATACTCGGTGGTATGACATCTCACATTTGAAACAGTTGGATTCAACCAACATTGACAATCATAGAGTTTCTTTTAATGTTCTCTTATATGTGATAGTCTTTATGACCCAGTTTCAGATGATATCCCACAATTTTCAACAATCAATGGCTGTCACACTTCCTATGTAGTACATGCTGAATATTTTGTGACTTTGACCTTACCCCTCTTGAAACTATGAAAGGTAACAAGTCTGTAAGCTGGAAGAGCTCATATTCAGAATGAGTTTAGATGGGCTTGTCAGTGAATTGTGCTTTATTTCTGCCTAATAGTGGAGGGGTGCTGTGGTAGGCACAATAATGTCCCCTCCCCCAAAGTTGTTCATGTCCTAATCCACAAAGACTGTAACTATGTCACCTTACATGGAAAATGGACTTTGCAAATGTGATTAATTTAATGATCTTGACATGGAAAGAGTATTCTGGATTTTCCTAGTGGGCACAAGGTAATCACAAGTTTCCTTATAAGGAAATGAGGGAGGAAGGAGGGTCAGAGAAGATGTGATGTCAGAAACAGAGTCAGAGAAAGAGAAAGAGAGAGAGGTTTGACAAGGCTACATTGCTGGCTTTGATGAAGGGAACGGGCAATGATCCAAGGAATGCAGACAACCTCTGGAGGGTAGAAAAGGCAAGCAAATGGATTTTCCCCCAAAGCTGCCAGAGACAACAGAGCCCTGACAACCAATTTTGGTCTTCTGCTTTCTAAAACTACAAGAGAATAGATTTCTATTGTTTCAGCCACTAAATTTGTGGTAGTTTGTTAAGGCAGCAACAGACATCTAATCCAGTACATACTCTTCACCCTCAGCCAATGAAGAAGGTACTTAAAAGATCAATTCATTTGGCTCAATATCAGTCTCCTAGAATTTCAGCACCATAGATACTGGTAATTGATTCAAGTGTTAATGGTCTAATTCAAATAGGGTGAGGCAAAGTCAAGAATGTGACATTGGGCATGAGATGAGCATCCAAGAACACACGAATATTTTCCACGAGGCAGATATAGAATTCTTAGAAGGACATTCACCATGAGCTGTTTTGAAAAGTATACCTGTGAAAGGGCTTCCTACCAGGGATGACGAGATCTTAGAGCAGAAACTGGAGATGAAGTTTGTCAGCTACAGAAGTGGAAATTGGGGGAGTGCTAAGGTGCCAGTTGGGTAAGGCATCTCCCTTGTTGGACAATTTCATTTGGAAACCTGAGCATGGCAGGTCAGAGGGATATCTGAGCAACCATAAAGTCATCTCACGTGAGAAAGGGTCAACTTGCAATGCCACCCCCCCCCCAACACACACATGTTCTGCAACATTAAAACTCTATATAAAGACTATATAACTCTATACAAAAAAGCAAGAACTTTTCTTCACAGTACCTTTCCTTTTTCTCTATCTTTCCAACCATGGAGGTCTAAGGCCTAGCCAAGAACAGCTAATGAGTGGAAGAGGAGGTAAAGCATAAAATGCAAAGAAAAAGAGAAAGCTAACTAAGACTGCTTTTCATTGCGTGTTTCCTATTTTGAAGCAGGTCTGGGTTATAGCAGGGCAGAAGCTTTAAACTGGAAGAGAAATATTTGATATTGGACAAGATTTGAGTGTTTTATTATCTAGAAGTGATACACTGAATAAACCTCCCTTAGACTTCATCCAGATCTAGAGAGAGAGTCTACAGAGAGGTCTGTGGAGACAGACATGAGGAATCGTGAAGTTGCTTTCTGCTTGCAACATACTGACTTCAGCTTGTTATATACACTCAAGAATAACATAGAAGGGGTTTTTTTAATGTAAAAGCACCAACTTGCACAGGTACTGTATAAAGACCATGCCTCTTTTACTCCAAAGCATGGAGACAAGATTTCAATTGTCCAGATAATTTAGCATAATCACATGTTCTCCTAGGGAGAATTAACTTAAGATTATTGACAGGTGTTTCTGTCATTGAAGAGGCTGGGTGGTAGTCAGAGTTGCCCACTTTTGCCTAGGAGGGTCATCTGTTAGGAAATAAAAGGGGCTGCTTACACAAGATACAGAGGGAGCAGTCCATACTTGTTTAGGCAGCCCCCTAGCCCAAAGCAGAAACCGACAGTGAATCTCACACAGGGACGCAGGAGTGACTCCCCTCACGCTTCTCTTGCTCCACCCTTGTATGTCCATTTAACGGCAATAGCCCGATTCCAATCTTTCCTCTCTTTGATGTCAAAAAAGATGTACAGATGTCTTTTCCTCCTTTCTCCAAGGTCATGAGAAGTCTCCTGATTAGTTTTAAGGGCTGGGACACTAGATTTCCCTTTAGCGTTCCATGCCCTGATGGATATGCAAAGTTATTATTCTACTAGAGATTTCATCAGAACTTTTATCTTGTCAAACAAGTGGTTTTCCAGTGAAACTGTTTTTAAAATTTCAAATAAATGTGTAAAGTCAGACTCAGAACATGAAATAGATTTAAAACAAGATACTCAGGTTGGCTGAAGGATTAGGTGGCAGGAACCACTTGGTGACCCAGTGTCACCCTCTTTAACTCCTCTCTGAATCCATGTGGAATGAACCAAGAGGTTATGTAATAGAGAAAGAACTTGAGACCTGGGCTGCTTTGTTCTAGCTGAGATCTTTTTCTGACACAGTAAGTGACTTTCACCACTTTCTCTCTTGGGCCTTATTTTTCTGTCTGCCAAATAGGAATGTTGTACTAGATGACCTCCCTTCTAATCTAATTATATACATCTAATACTTTATGATTATCCATGACCTGTGACTAATTTAGCAAGCCCATTCACGTAGGTACTCCCAGAGGAAACTGTCATTTTGACACACACACACACATGTTCCCCAGGAGGGCTACCATCATAGGAAAGAAGGTAAATTGTGAGCCACAAAAAAATCAGTTCTTTCAGATATCAAAGTATAAGCCAATGTACCTTTAAATCAACATGATTGTTTTTGGTAACAAACAGAAAACTAACCCTGAAAGATGGGTAAGAGGATGAAAATCAGAGAGGGGTAAATGACATCTAGGCTTTAGTAATGCTCACCCCCCTGACCCCCACTCAAGCTAGGACTGTCTATAAATCATAGAGTACTTGTTTATAAAGAGAAGAAGACCTGGCTGTGCATTACCATTCATTTATTTTTGTCACGATTGCTTATTTCAGGAAGTCAGAGGGGTTTTATAATCCAACAAGATGACAATGTGATAATGAGAGAAAAGGAAAATATTCTATTCTCTTGACTCCCATAGACTTGACCTGGAAAATGGCTTTCCATTATGGCCATCAGATATGGAAAGACTGGATGTTGAAAATCGTAAGATGTTTCCATAACAGTAGCTACAACGGTAGAGAAAATCGAAGGAGTTACAGTTATTCTGAATGTTTAGCTAAGAGAACCATATTAAAGAAAACATAATAGCTGCCTTTGATTCTTGAATATTTGCTTTATAGCAGATGGATCATTCAAGTTCTGTTTTATCTTAAAGGAAGATATTCAAACTGATTAGTTGACCCAAGGAGACGGAATGACCACATAACAGAAGACGTTCAAACAAATTTTGAAGACCACTTGTAGCAGATATTACAGGAAAGTCTGAAATATTGGATGTGGTATTAGACAAAATAACATACCATCTTGTTACTGTTTCATTCATCCAAGAAAAAACAATTATCTAATCATCAACTATGATTAAATCCAGCTGTATATGAGAGAAAACCCACAATAAAAGTGGCATGAATATAATATCAATTTTTTGCTCACCCATATAAATAGAACACAAAAACAGGCTCCTGTGGATTTTGTGGAAACTGCACCAAGTCATTAAGGGTCCCGGTCTTCCAGGTCACCCTTCTACCATCCTTACGACTTGTTCACAGTCAAGGATGGCTTCTTGCTTGCTAGCTTTTAAAATGTAATTCCTGTCCTCCCCCCTTCTACACACATTCTGGGAAATCCAACCGAGAAACAATGCAAAGGGGCCAAGTGTGTGGATCACCTGTATTTGAAGGAGGATTTCTAAAGTTTCCATTCAATATTTACTGATACAACCCCTTGCCTCTAAGTCACCACACCACCAGCTACCTGCAAGGGAGGCTAGAAAATGTGGAGTGTATGCTGTGCAGCCAGACATCAAGCTAAAACTATAAGGAGGGAAAAGAAAGGAAAATTAATATTAATACAGGCAACAATAGTTTCTGGTAGACCATGTAAATGATAGTAAATCAGCTAGGATAAACCTCTCAGTACGTAATTAAGGCAACTTTTTTCCACCAGGAAAAGCAGTGAAGCCTGCACTGCACTGCTCAAAATGGGGAAACAGCTTGGAAACACCATAGGAACTCAAGGCAAACAGCCATGGTGAGCCAACAATTCTTTCAAGACAATCCCTACCAGCCGTTGATAGATGACAGCACCAGAGGGTTTCAATAAAAGGTAACAAAAAATTCAAATCAGACATAAGAAAGCAGTTTTTCATAAAAAAAGCAACAAACACTCCACACAGCCAATGGGCCACTTTTTCAAAGGAAGATATTAATACATATCCAAGAAAGCAATTAGATCCTGTCACAGCAAAGGCAGGGCACCAAAATTGATGGGCCTGGCTGAGCCTAAGAGTTTGTTTATGTTTTTCTACCTATGCTTAAGCATGGGACTGTTCTTTATTGAAAATATTTTTACAAAAGAAACTTCAAGATGAATAATTTGCCAATTACAGGAAGAGGAATATAACTTCATTGATGGGTGGGTTGAGCAACACTATTAAAAACTTCATGATGAACAACTACTACCAACTTCATCAATAATAACTCACTTGTGCTGGTGGTATCTGCAGTGTTCACAGCCTTTTTTCGTAGGCAGAAAGCAGAAGGAGATACTGGAAAACTCATACCATGGGGATTACCAGCAAATGCGCAGAGCAGTGATCGAAGGGAAAAGTATAAAATTTCAAATTACTTGTAACCCATCAACACTTAAAACTCCAAAAAGTGAAAGCTCCTTCAAAACCCTAAGCTGACTTTGTGCTTGAGTTTCTGAGTACCGTTACCACTTAAATGTCACTTGTAAGGTTCCACATTTAATAAGCTGGCGCTTAAACCTAGTTCTTCTCACTCAAACTCCATTTTCCTGTTAGGACATTGGAACAAGATGCACTCCAGTAACACCCTGCACAGCACATTTAAGAAATATGGTAGAAGTGATAAAAAAAAAAAAAAAAAAGGACTTGGTGTCAGGTACAGACATGCTTTAGGAATTAGGCAGAGCTGGGAACTTTTAGTTGAGCTGCTAGCTCTGAATCTGGCATACGCATGGCTCCATTTAGGATCACAGGACATTATAGCTGCAGAAATTTCTCATTAGTTACTTTTCACAACACACTCATATATCAAAGCACTAGTTTCGGCGTTATAAATGAGAACACTCAAAGTTATGGACAAATGACTGGTTCATACATAGGAAGAGCACAGCCATAGAGCAAAAAATAACCGGGTGATCGTCAGACTTCCATCAGGGCAGAGCTTGAGGCTTTATTTGTCAGCAGTGCGGTAGACAGAGGATAATTCCCATATAAGTAAAACGACACCTGAAAGCTGAAAGGAGCCGCTCTCTTCTGGACAGTTAGTGTTACTGTTGGGAACAAAATAAATGGACTCTGGCTCAACTAAGCAGAAAAGAAAAATTCTGTAAGAGTATTCAGCATTTGTTGGAAAGGCTGGAGAACCAAGTTTAGCTGGGCTCAATGGAGGCAAACACAGCAGTACCCGCCCCAGGAAGTCTCAGTGTGCCACTCCTGGAGGGCGCAATGCTGGTGGCACCCGGACCCTGGACATTTAGAGCTTCATGCTAGCCTCTGTGGCCCTTGGCACTTGCATCCACTACCAGAGCCAAGGAAGTAATCCATGATGGTCTCATTCGGTGCTGACCTATGTTCAGGCAACATGAAGAAGAGCACCAGATACCAAGTCCTACAGCCCAGCACCCAACTTGACAAGATGTCACTGCTGGAGGATGCCGTACTTGAATCTCTGTAGGCCACAGCACTGCTCCATAAGGTGGTAATGTTTGTGTTACCTACAACATTATTAAGAAATTCAAGGCCAGCCCTGGTAGCCCAGTGGTTAAGTTCAGCACACTCCACTTTGGTGGCCAGGGTTTGGTTCCTGTGTGTGGACCTACACCATTCGTTTGTTGGTGGCCATGTTGTGGTGGCACCTTACATACAAAAGGAGAAAGATTTGCAGCAGATGTTAGCTCAGGGCAAATCCTACTCAGCAAAAAAAAAAAAAAACTTCAGTAAATGCACAGAGGCTGATGCTAGCAGAAGCATGGCAGAAAGAGAAAGCAAGTCCAGATCCAGAATCAATGCTTATTCTACTGAAATACAACTGGCACTTCTGTTATTGAAGCAGCCTGATGTCACCAGGGTGCCAAGAGATGTGTAGCCCCTTCGAGTATGACACAACAAATGTATTAGACATTGGGTTCCACCCCAGGTGAACCAGCTTCTCTGTAGTGACAGCAGCTGGAGCAGCCATGGAAATCTTGTTACTGAGCTCAGGTTGAGCCCACAGTCCCATCTCAAGGCTACTTTGTTGGTAAGCCCAATCGGTAACACTGGGTATCTGGCAGAGCTGGCCAAGTGTCATCAGCCTGAGAGTGGCATTCTCTCTCCTGTAAGAGCATCTTCTGTGGGGACAGCCTTTTAAGGATTGCTCATGTGAGATAAAATATTCTCACCCTCCAGTAGGGTAACCAGGTGTCCAGATGAGTCCGGGACTGAGGGGTTTCACAGGATGCGGGACTTTTCAGTGCTAAAAGGGAGGACGTTCCAGGAAGATCGAGACAGGTGGCTTACCCTCCTCTCTGGGCTCATTCTGAAGGCCCACTCACATCCTTCAGTTCCTGATCTCCTGTTAGCACTCTTGTGATCCTGCCTCTTCCAAGACTTGGGGCGCAGGGCCCTGGCTTACACCACGTCACTGTGCCGGTGCAGATGCACACCTCAGGGTCTTCCCTGAGGCTGATTGGTGATCAACAGAGCTCAGAGTTCTGCCAGGGAGAGCATTCCCCTCGTCCCCCAGCCTCTAAGGCTCTATCTGAGCAGAATGATCACAAACGACCCTCTGCTTTCGGGAGATGTTAGCAGGCCAAGTCACTTGAAACCAGAATTATTTCCTTTTCCTCTACAGTGATTGGATTAAGGAAGTTGGGAGTCTGCAGGAAGCCATCAGGTGGGTGACAGGAGGGCCATGGAGGCAGGAGCAGGCAGATGGGTGTGCAGAAGACTCGCTCACAACCAGCAAAGCCCCTTACATCTGCTACGACTCTGCACCACGTGTCTAGCCCCACGAAGCAATGCTCAATTTACAGAGGGGACCATCACGTCCCCAGAGGTTTCTGGGACTTGACCAAAGGCTTGTATCTGGTTATCTGCAGAGTAACTAGATACTCCTGAGTGTTTGCTGTTCCAAACTGTCTGACATGAGATTCATCTCCCCAATATTGTTAATAAAACCATGTTTGTGAATAAGAACTGACGTAAGTAACAAAGGAGGCCCGACTGCAGAGAATTTGACTACCTCTATGAGACCTGCAGTCCTTCCGCCAAACTTTTCCCAAAAAACCAAGCAAGCAATCAAGCAAACACATAGACGTCCACAAGCAGAGCTTGTTAATGCATCGTTGTATTCCTTGCCCACCCTGGGTTTGTTCATGCACACACACACATTAATATGCACCCTGTGCAGAACATGACAACTTGCCCAGAGCCCCTTTTTGCACCTGAGGAATGAAAATGAAGTCTTAGACGTGGCTCATATCCTGTGCCACTTCAAATCACAGACCTTTCTCTGTTCTTTCATCAAACCTGGAAATCAACTGACACCTCAAGGACACCTCCCAGTAGGGTCCTTTCGCACATCAGTGGTCAACCTGGAACACCCAGAGGCCATTGTGTCACCTGTGAGAAATGGTTTTTCCTTCTTACAAAATGAGCAGTTGCTTCTTCCAGATGAAAAATGAACAGTTACATCAGAGGTGTGAGCAAAGACACCTTCTCTCATAGGAAACACAAAAAGGAAGAACAAATCAACCAGGATAAATTCTTTGCCCGAGACCTTGATAGATTCTATTTCTTTTAAAACTCTGATAAGAGAAATTATGGTCTTCCCTAAAAGTCATGATGTTATAAGAAAATATTAAAATATGACTATCGTACATTTTTAGTGTTTTTGTAACAAAACATGTACTGACACTTTGACTCAATGAAAAAAACCAAGATTTATTTTTCGTTTGAGATAAGTATTGAACTTAATAACCTCAATCAATATTCCCCCTTTGGTATAAATGCAACTAGATATTCATCTCATCACAGTCAATAGCAGTTTTTCTATAGTATTTCAAATACTTTTTTCTGCATTAATTTTCTTTATTTTCTATTTAAGTGATATTTCTAATTCTTCAAATTTATTAATCTAGAAACCACTTGTATTTACTTTCATCTAATGTGTAAAAGCTTTTCATTCTAATCACTGTTAATATACTCAATTAATTAAATTCATTGGTGCCTTTTAAAATGAGAGACTTTTTTGTTAAATATTCAGAAATAACTAATTTTCATAATAACTCATGGAAAGTTTTAAAAATTCCTCTAAGAATAAATGAGTACAATTTGTGTCAAATTGGAACATAACATCTTACTTTTAACCTAAGACAAAATTCAATCAAGGAAAATGATTTAATAACAAATCAAAGAATTATGCATCAAGATGAGAGGACTTGATGAATGATTTTTAATGGCCAGTACTGCATTTTTATTGTGAACGGTGAATAATATAGCACAAATGTTAAAGTTTAATGCTTTGGTTTTTCTGATTCTATGGAAAATGTGATATATTCAGAAACATCCCATTCTATAAAGATAAGGCCTAAAGTAAAGCTCAATTTTTAACATTTTGTCTAAAGTAGAGCTTCCAAATCTGCTCACATATCAGTTTACTGCATTCTCCTTAAAGTTTGGCAATCGCACCACATGCTCAGAATAACTGGAAGTTCATGAGTCATCTCCAAGTGCATAACACAGAATCCCTAGTATATTATACCATGTATCGTACGGACCCTTGTCAGAGAATATCAGATGTATGCTGTTGCCTAAATTTGAGGTCAAGCCCATTTGAGAAAAGTGATATTTATGCAATCCACCCATTCTTTGAGATAAATACTGTCCAACAAAACTGTCTGCAATGAGAGAATATTCTATCTCTGTGTTGGGACAGTCACTAGGCACATGTAGCTCTTGAGCCCTTGAATTGATGTGTGGCAGCAGAACAAAGATTTTCATTTCACTTATTATTAATTAATTTACAGTTAAATATCCACACGTGGCTAGTGAGGCTAGGTTTTAACCTCACACACTTTGGAGAACATCAGATTATGTTATCTTAGTCAGCTGACACCTTGCTCTCTCTCATCTCACAGACACACACTCTTTCTCTCTCATCATATTATTTTCACAGAGCTGGGTGACACTTTGAAAACCACTCATATGAAACCAGCCATTACATTTATTATTGGATATCATTGAGATAGAAATTCTCGATAACAAGTGCCATCAAAATTTCTTTGCTCTTATAACCTACAAAAGAATTTTGAAAAATGACCTTTCCAATCTGACACCAAAAGCAAAAGCAAGAAAAGCAAAAATATACAAGTGGGACAACATCAAACTAACAAACTTCTGCACAGCAAAGGAAACAGCAATAAAATGAAATGTGGGAGAGAGTAATTGCAAATCTTATATCTGATAAGGGGCGAATATCCAAAATATATAAAGAACTCATACAACTTAATAGCAAAAATCCAAATAATACAATTTAAAAATGGGCAAAAGATCTGAATAGACATTTTTCCAAAGAAGTTATAAGGATAACCAACATGTATGTGAAAAGATGCTCTACATCATTAATCATCAGGGAAATTCAAATCAAAACCACAGTGAGACACCACCTCATACCTGTTAGAATGGCTATGATAAAAAAGACAAGAAATAAGTGTTGGCGAGGATGTGAAAAAAAGGAAACTTTTGTGCATCGTTGGTGGGTCTGTAAATTTGAACTTTTATGTTTGAATCTAAACTGATAATAATAAAATAAAATAATTACAAAGTATATAATTTCTAACATGGCACATATTGGCTTTTTAAAATAAAACTATTAGGTCATTTTAAAAAATATCCTGTGAAATCTAAAACTTTAACTGGAAACTCACCATTTTCCGTTTAAAAATAGGAACGAGCTCTTCTTTAAGAATAAGAAATTATAGATCGCTACTCTTTCCTCATTATAGGATGAACTTCTTGTGGACACAAATCTTGTGACAGAGCAGGTCCCTTTTATTGTCTGATTCTAGGAGTTCAAACCAAATTTAGAGCCATCATAACGACACTTTCTTCATTTCTCTCTCACTTCCTTTTCATGCTCTATCTGTATTTTTCCCAATTCTTACACCTACTTATGCTCAATTACATACTAATTGTTCAAAGAAGGAAGATATCACAAATAGCCCCATCATAGTGATTTGAAAACCAGCAAACAGGTAGCCATTGATGATTAAGTAGCTAGGAACCAAAGGTTTTTTTCCTTTTTGCAATTACTGATGATAGCTTTTAGCTATTTACCCACCCGTTGTTAACTGTGCTGTTTGGGCAATATGCTATCTGATTCCCACTAGGCTCCTATAGATAACATCTCCCTGGAGCCTGGGCCACCATGGGAATGGGTGTGTGAGCTGTTTTTCAGGAATTAGAACCTGTTGTCCACTTTGGCCGGTTGAGACCACCAACCCATCAACTAGGCCCACATAGATGTCTGCTAAGTGACCTTTTGATGTCAAGAAGCTAAAAGGTTCACCCTCAGATCATGCTGACACCGCCATTTTGTGAACATGGGTCCTGTGAAGAGGCACGAAGTCTGACTACACTTGCGCAGAGCATCCCTTACCTCACCTCTCCTCACCTCCAATCATCCTTCTCCACATTTCAGACACCTTGCCCCCTGCACCATAAATATCCCTGAGTCCCCAATTTCTGGGAGGTGGATTCTCCTATTTCTTCACATGGCTGCCTTGTAATGAAACCCTGTCTCTGCTGCAATCTCGTCTTCTTGGTGTTTGGCTTTCCGGGTGACGGACAAAAACGAACCTGGTTTGGTAACAATTTAGGTAAATTCTTGATCTTTCAGGATGGATCAACCATGGTAAAAGCACAGGAGGAGAGCAGGTTGGGCTCCCTAATTGTACCCAGGATAGCAGATAGCGCGCTAGTCTCCTTACTCCACCCGCACGGACCATGGCTGATCGCCACCACTGAATCAATAAATGGTGTCTCATGTTCTTCCTGTGTCATACTGATGGTTAATTTTCAAATAGAATGTATCTAGATGATTTACTATCCACTGGATTTCTTTTTGTTCCTTTGTTAATGTATGTATTAATGATAGCCACCTTGAAACACTTTCAAATTATTAAATGTGAAAGGATAAAAAACATAGATAAGAAAGAGAATAAGAGGAAATTAATCTATATATTCAACTAAGGAATACATTTTCTTGTAAGACTACACATAGAGTCACAGTACTTCAGAGTATAAGGGACCAATAAAGTTACCCCCCTCCACCTCTATTTTCAGGGTTCATATTTTACCTGTGACCTCAATACTACTATATGACAATTATAATAAAATATTTATTACCTGAGGGCAAAACAATGACCGAACCATCAAAGTCCTTAGGTTGTTGGCGTTCTGTGCATTGTTGGCAAGGCAGTGAAAAACAAAGCAAAGAAAAATAAGAAAAAAGGAACAAAACAGCAAAACATAAGAAGAATCATCACCACTTTTAGATGCAAAAATGATTTTTGATGTGTATTCAGCGCTCTGATAAAGAGCTGAATGGTAATGATGAACTTACCCTGAAAGGATCAAGATTAACAGACAACTAATTACTAATAAGTACAATGGACCTCTTCTGTTCATTCAGAGGAGAGACATCAATTCACTGTGCAACAAAACTAGCTTAACTGCCTCTCATTATTTATTGATTTTTCTACTTTCAGCTTTTTATACCACTTAGCTAGTACACAGCTAATTATTTTCCGATGGCTTAGAAATGCATGATGATTTATTTTCTAAGAATGCTGACGTGTGGTGTGTGTCTAAAATATAATGTCTTTGGAGTTGATAAAGAGCATATTTACTCTAAAGTCTAGAGGTTATAATCACTCAGCTCCTAATTATCCATGAACAGATCTTATGCAAAGCACATCTTTATCACCACTGAAGCTAGAGTGGAAGACCGTCCAAAGCATTTGGCTTTGAGCTACATGTTGACATGACTTAAAGTTTCAAAAAGAAAACCACTCCCCAATAGTATCAATAAAATCCAATACCTCTTCCTCTGCTGTCCCATCAAAGCTGTCAGCTTTGTGTGTCTGGTTTTCATGACTCTTCTTTTCAAGTGTGAATGTGCTAAGAGGGTTTTTTAACACAAGCTTGCCACCAGCACTGTTTAAAATAATCTTGAAAAAAATGGAAAGCACTATTTGTAGCAATAACTACAAATTCATCACTGAGATTCTGAGTACTTACCCTCTTCCAGACTCTGACCTCAAAAATCAGCATACAGAACCCATTAGGTTTGATTTGTAATGTGAATGTTCTACTCAAAGAGTCTTAATTACATACCTTTTTCTGTTGAAGCTACTATTTTCTTGATCTTGTGCATACAATTAGTTTTCTTCTCACATGCAAAAGGTATGCTATGTCTATTAACTAATGCTATGTCTAGAAAATAACATCAAATCAAAGAATAGCTAGCCAGGGGTAATTACGTATACCTATAACCATTTTTAACAAATACCAGAAGCTTCTCCATGAAGGAAGATGATACATCCCTTCTTCATTGTCAGGCTTGGCATTTGATTTGTTTTTGCTCAGTTAAATGTGAATGGATGTCACAAGCATCACACCTGACCATTAAGAGAAATTTTCAATGGAGTTATTGGTCACAAAGGGGTTGACATCATCAATCATGGAATATTATTTGGTTCTCTGAGGACAAAGCTCAATGGACTCAAATTTTGACACATTCCCTCTTACTAAATTTAGAAATCTTCAAGGCCTAGCTAGTTGCAACTATTCTATGTTATTGTCCCTGGTCTTCATGAAAATAGCATCTCTCTCCCTTCTAGCCATTGATATCCCTATGTGTCTCCAGTGCAGCAATCTCACTCTCAGCCTAACATTAGTTCTCACAATACCATTTCTCAACCATATGGCAAGCCACTTTGAGAAAGGTTATTCATGCCGTGGCCTCTATAGCACCTGGTACAGGGCTTAGCACCAAGGAGCTATGCTATAAATATGTGTTAAATGATATTAAAAATCTAAAGCTAAATTCTCTTTGGCATTGGCTGACATCTCCAAATTTGTAAATTTTGACTTATTAACATTTTAAGTGAATCGTGAGTATGAGCACAGAGAATGTACAGAGGCACAATTTATGTCTGATGATGTTAACTTCAATGGCAAAGACACCTTTGCATAAATTGTAAGGACTTAAATCAATCACGCCCAAAGAGGTATCTAATGTAGTCAAAGTAATAGAAGCAGAAAGTAGAATTGTGCTTGCCAGGGTCTGGGGGTGGGAGAAAAGGGGAGTTTTTCTCAATGGCCACAGAGTTTCAGTTTCTCACGATGAAAAGGTTCTAGAGATCTGTTGCACAACAATATAAATATACTTAACACTAATGAACTGTACACTTAAAAATGGTTAAGATGGGGGCTGGCCTGGTGGGCCTAGTGGTTAAGTTCATGTGCTCCACTTGGGTAGCCCAGGGTGCTTGGGTTTGGATCCGGGCAGAGACCTAGCATCACTCATCAAGCCACACTGTGGTAGCATCCCACATAAAATAGAGGAAGATTGGCACAGATGTTAGTTCAGGGCCAATCTTCATACACAAAAAATGGTTAAGATGGTAAATTTTATGTGTTTTTACAATTTAAAAAAAAAACAGATTGTCTTGTAGAGTGCCACCACCAAAATGAAGGTTGGGAAATTGTGACTCTCCTCTTAGCCCTGCTAATGTACCTTTCCATGGTTATTTAGAGTCACCAAACCTCAGTTTCTTCATCTACAAGTTGTTACAGTTGGACAGAGAGAACTCCACCACCTGGGGCAAGAATGGTGGGCTAGGTTTCAGCATCTGCTTTAAAAGATGTTATGTTGACAGTGGCTCTTCCTGCCACGGCCTCCTCACAGGAAAGCCTGACATATGTGGCTCTGCCCCGCCCCTCCGCTGCCATTCTGCCTTGCTTGGAGGGGCCCCAGGTGTGCAAAGATGGCATATACCTATTTTCACTCCATCATATCAAACAAAAACCTCCCTGAAATGGTTATGTTTTAATTGACACAAAGTCTCATCCTTAATAGTTTCTAAAAGTATATCTAACCAAGGACTTAAATTTCTCTGCAGTAAGGTAAATGTCAATGTAACTCAACTATTTTATTACAAGGCATCCAAAGATTCACTATGACCAAAAAAGCATCCAAATGGTTACCACCAGCTGATTATGCAGCTTACGATCATTAGGATTCTGTAAAATAAAATTGACTTCTCTAGATTAAAACAAAGAATAAATAAATTTATTTTGTATTTTCAGCCTTATTTGTTACATGTGTGTCACTGACACCCAGGTAACTCTCTAAAGAGATTAGTTACAATAACACAGGAGGAGAAAAGAAAAACAAACAGAAAAAGGGTAAAGAAAGTTAAAAGAAAGAAAAAGAAAAAAAATATATACACAAGGCAAATTTTTAGATTAAGCTTAAAGCATATAACCCAACACACATAAGCTATATTTTAGATTCCCAGACCATGAGATGCAGAACTTTCAAAGCTAAAAAAAGACCCCAAAATCCTAGTTTTGACTGTTGAATAATCAGTAGGCAGCTCCTTGATTAACATATGTCAGAAATTATTCCTGGGGGCCAGACCCTGGCCGAGTGGTTAAGTTGGTGCGCTCCTGTTCCACGGCCCAGGGTTTCACTGGTTCAGATCCTGGGTGCCGACATGGCACCGCTCATCAGGACTTGCTGAGGCAGCGTCCATATAGCACAACCATAAGGACCTACAACTAGAGAATATAACTATGTACAACTATGTACTGGGGGGCGGGGGCTTTGAGAAGAAGAAGAAAAAAAGAAAAAGAAGAAGATTGGCAACAGATGTTAGCTCAGAGCCAATCTTTAAAAAAGAAATTAATCCTGGACACATTCAGAAATTCAACTACTATTATGACTCTAAAGATCACTTTGCTTAGAAATATTTTTCAGTGACATATCTAATTTCATTGCTCACAATTTCCACCTTCCACAAAATGCTAGTCCTTTGCCACTTTATAACAGAGAGCACCTTTCCTCCAGTGCCCAATAGCATGCTCCTCATTTCTGTCTGATATCTCAGCAGAATGGCCTTTACCATCCACAATCTTACTAACATTCTGCTCTTGACACATAGCTCTTCTCCAGGAACATTGAGGCTTTCTGTACAGCTCTCATCCTCTGAGCCCTCGTGACAATGTCCTACTAACAATTCACTCACAAAGAGGCAAGCTTTTTCTAGCAGCCTCGTCCAGACTCTGCCAGCCTTCACCTACTGCCCACTTTCAAAACCGCTGCCACATTTTCAGGTGTTTGTTACTACAGCACCCCCACTTCTTTGTACCGATTTTCTATCTTAGTCCGTTCAGTCTGCGATAGCAAAATACGACAGACCTGGTAGCTTATAAACAACAGAAACTTATTTCTCCCAGTTCTGCAGGCTGGAAGTCCAAGATCAAGGCCCCCACATGGCTCCCTTCTGGGGAGGGTCCTCTTCCTGGTTCATAGCTGGTGTCTTCTGTCTGTGTCCTCATGTGGGGGAAGGAGTGAGGGATCTCTCTGGAGCTAATCCCATTCTTGAGGACTCTGCCTTTGTGATTTGAATACCTCCCAAAGGCCCCCCCAACCCACTACTGACATCATCTTTGGTGATTAGGATTTCAACATATGAATTTGGTGCGGGGCACAAACATTCAGACCATAGCACTTAAAAAAAAATCCAGCTGCACTTGGAACATTCTGATATTCCTCATGCTTTGTATGCTGATTGGTACTCGTAGAAAACTACTTTCCAAGGCATTTTTCATCACACCCTTACAATAGTCACCCTGTGCTACAGGTTTATGACATACCTTTCACAATTAGAAAGTATATGACCATTGCTTCACTGTAACTTTGAAATGTTCATTACTGCCTAATTGTCTTTAACAAGTGCCATGTTGTCACAGTGCTTTTTAAGAACTGTTTTAAGAACTCCATTATTGTATGACTTTTTAAAAAAAATCTTTTTGGATATGATACACTTCAAATGATTCACTGAAATCTAAACCACCTAACTTTATAAGTGAACCAAATTACTATGATCCTTTCTGAGTTGTGCTGGCTTTCAACCCAGATGGTATAATGATGCAGTATTTTTCCTTCTCTTGCAGAATCTGCCCTCTCTTTCCAGTTTCTGCAAGAGCAGTACATCTAAGCTGTTCTGAAGATATTCTGGAGTCTGTTTCTCCTCTGTTATGCTGACCCCGTGGGCAGCACATCTCCGCACCTGTTCGCTATGGCCAGCATTTTTATTTGAAGTGGCTCATTTCATCCCTCTGACATGGAATGATGCAGTCTTGCTGGCTAGAACCTCTTTTTCGAGAATTTTAAATATCTAATTTAGTTCAGGCTAGGTACATTATAGATAGGACAGGTAGCTGTGCAACAGAGGCCTCACCACCACACTCTCCCGCACATCACAGATGGGCCAGCAGGACAGATTCGCCAGAAACACAAACAGGTCATAGTCAGCGTAGTAAAGAGAAGTCTCTGAGTCCACAGCGAGCTGAAATTGCAGTTTCACAGAACTGATGTAAGAATGAGGTAGATCTCACTATTTGTTAACTATGAAATGTCTTATTTTTATTATTTTTAGTTAGACACATACCAGTGCTTGTAACAAAAATTTTGCTCTACTTTTTTGATTTCTGGTTTACTTTCAACAGGAATGTAAATTTTTTACCACAAAATACTCTTTGTTCTGTTTTAAAGCAAGAAATGAACGGGTCTTCTACAATGAAATCTCCTATTGTAAAAGTATTTTATTGGAGTAAGTTTCCACATTCCACACTATTATCTCCCATCCCTACTCAACATTTTTGCATTTTTGGGACTTAGAAATTGAAGGGTAGCAAAATGTGCCCCCTCCAAATAGAACTGTAAGAGTTTAGGACATACAACCGCAAAACATGCTGCTTTGGTATATTGATTATTTTGAGCTGATGGCACTTGAGAACCAGCAAACACAGGGAGAGCCTTTCTCTGAACTCCTTTTTCTTCCGGAGGACAGACCCTCCAGAAGGAACTCAATTGTCATGAATCTGCTTCCCGGTAGTTTCACCAAATGGAAAGATGGACCCTTGTCACAGGAGAGGAAATTGGAAGCCGACACCACACCCAGATGGTCTTTGTCACAAACTATCACACTTTCCACCTACTCTTCTAAGGGCATATTCATCTTTGCTAAAAATCTCTTCCCCTCCCCTCAGAGGCCTTCACCCTCCACCTTCCCTGTTAAGATGGTACTTAATCCTGAAGTCTAAGCTGCCTTGTGCAGTTAGTCATTTTCCCTGGGTATTTCCCATAGTATACATGAGGTGCACATGTTAGTAAACTTCTGTTTGTTTTCCTCTTGTTAATCTATCTTTTATTACACAGGTCTCATCTCAGCTAAGAACTCAGAAGGGTAGAGGGAAAATTATTTTTCCTTCCCTACTACATAAAAAACATTAAAGAAAATAACAATTATCAGGGCCAGCCCTGTGGCATAGTGGTTAAGTACGTGCACTCCACTTCAGTGGCCTGTGGTTCACAGGTTTGGATCCCGTGTGCGGACCTAGCAAGGCTCATCAACCCACACTGTGGTGGCATCCCATATAGAAAAGAAGAAGATTGGCATAGATGTTAGCTCAGCAACAATCTCCCTCACCCCCGAAAAAGAAAGAAAAAAACAATAATTAATACCATTTAGAAGATATTCTGACATTTTGTTTAGATATTGTTTAAGGGAATATCAGCTTAAAAAGGGAAATGGTTCTCTTCTCACTTTGAACTGGCTACATTTCATTAACACACTCACAAATGGAGTGCCACACACAGACTAACGTTCTCACAACACACAGGCCCCGTGTGCAATTTTAATAGACGGTGAATTTGAAAAAAATAAAGAGTTGTTGAAAGGAAACACTGAAATCTGTTAATTAAAAAAATGAGTTGTAAAACCATATTACAGTTTTGCATTTGAAGCATACAATTCAGAGGCAGCCAACATTTGTAAGTATAGCCTGTGAAAGCAATTGCCCAGAAAAAAATTGCAAAGGAAATCTTGTTCTCTGATGTGATTGATTTCTTCTCATTCTAAGTTTTATAATTTGTTAAAAGGTAGTAACAGAGAACAAAAACTGCTTGATCACAACATTGTTGGAGAGGTGGGACAGACGAGGAGGTCCAGTACAACCAAGGGGTCCGAATGGTGTCTAAGTAAATCTTAATTTACAAGAAAGTAAAAATATCCACCTACAGAAACATGGTGAAAAAATAACATTGAGTAAATGTTTGCTTTGAAGTTTAAGTAAAAAACCAACATTACAAACTTCTAGAGAGCATTAATTCAGGGTAAATTTTCCTGAAACACATTGTGAAATTTCCATTAAAATGTCTATTTAGATATACACCAAATATAAAAATTGAAAACAGAACTACAAATTCACTAGGCAACTCCATGTTATCTGGCTTCTGACTCAGCAGTCCTTGAGGTTTCCGAAGTCCTCCAAAGACATCCCCCAAAATATCAGTAGGAATTATCTTTGGGTGAAGTGCCGAGAGAGCTGCATTGTTTTAATTTGTGTTTGTCTTTATTCACTAGAATGGGCCTCTAGTTTGAAGATAACACCCCGATGAATAAACACTAAGTCCGAAAAGAAAGCTAGGGCATCTAAGCATTCAGTATGCATTACCTTATTTAATTTTCAAAGCAGCCCCAGGACCTATACTTACTTGTCTTTAAATGTTACAACTGAATTATCCACTTGGTGATAATCCATTTGCCTGAATCCCAGCATCAGATGACTGCCGTAGAAGATGAAACCCTAAGGCAGATTGTTTTTGTTATAAGTTCTTGATCATCAGCTGCGGGAACTGGAACAATTCAATTCCACTCTATTTCTCAGGTCAACTCACTCTCCTATTCCTTGCAAGGCCTATTCCGGATGGTTGCCTCTCTTCACCCACTGACCACCTGCTCACCACGCACTCTCAGAACATGAGCTCAGCCTCTCCCTTAAAAGAGAGGATGGACTCCATCAGAAGAACACCTTCATGTTCGTAATAATATGTACATTTCCTACATCTGTCTCCTCTCCTATTGCAAGAGAGGGGCTAATTCTTCCCCCAAGACTAATTTTTCATCCATGCTTTGGAGTCTAACTACTCTTATTTTATCAGGAATAATATTATATTTTTTACCCCTTTTCATTGGTATATTCAATCTTTGTCTCTCATCTGGAAAGTTTCCATTGTTTTATCCCCCATTCAGGACACTTCCTTTTAAACAAACGAATCTTTACTCAACTTTGCATCTCCCTCTGGTCACTAGTCTGTTTTCTCTTTCATGGGCAGAATCCCAAAATGGCGTGAGTTCCTACTGTCTTCTTTTCCACACCTTACCATCACTCCTCAGCTCGCTGCCACCCACCCATGGGCGTCATCTCTCCATGGAGACGACCTTCACCAGAATCACCGAGGATTTCGATGTAGCTGGATCAAGAGGTCGCTTCTTTATGATAAGAACTTTATTGTATTTTCTGGGTATACAAGGTAAACACAATCAGCATAGAATCTTTAAAATAAGCAGATAAACAAAATGCCAAAACATCCCTCAAAATCCTGATTACATAGTTATGTAATTTCTTCTTGTTTACCTAAAATTTTGGCGTGAACTTCTTTTCCTATTACTAAATATTTTGCTGTAACATTGAAAATATCACTGTAGTATCGGGATAGCACCAATTGCATAATCAACACTATACTTTTGAAAGTATACCTTTTCTTTCTTTTTCTTTTGCTACTATGAACAGTGCTATGAAGAACATCAATGCAGGTGAATAGTCACATCTTCCGGTCACTTTTTTCATTCTTGGACCACTCATAAATCTTATGGCATCTCACTTCTCAACAGCACTCAGAGCTGGTGACCATTCCCCCAGAAACACTCTCTCCTTCCTTTTGATGGCTCAGGATACTAATGCCTTTTCTTTTTTAATGACTGCTCCTTTTCTCTTTTGTAGCTCTAGCCTCCTCCATGAAATATTAAATGTTAGAATTCCTCTCACTCTTCTCATTTTAAATTTTCTCCTAAAGCCTTCTTATCCACACCCATGTGCTTTTACAGACGACTTTCTTGCATGTTAAATGAACAAATAATCCCCATAATACGTAATCTGTTCAAGGCAGAGGGAAATATTAAAGATAACTAATTTTAATAAGCCATGCAGTCATGATACCTAAATATTTAGAAAACATTGCCTAATTAAAAGAAAAATGTTTAGATTAAACATTTAGCTACTATTTTACTTTGAATTTATGTTTCTAACTCTGAAACTCACATTCACCTCATCTGGCTTTATTTCTAGAACTGTTTCTCACTAGGAAATTGCTATTATAAAACATCTGAAAAAGCATTCTAAATAATAAAAAAAAAAATGCCTCCATCGTTTCTGTAAAGGCATTTCACAAATTCTGACATTAGTCTTAGTTTTTAAACAAAGTATTGTATATTAGATATGGGAAGATACTTCCTTAACCCGAAAAACCATATCTTTTTTGAAGCTAAATTCAATGTAAAATAATGAGCAATGAATAAAATAATCATGACTATTACCACTATAGTTTATATTGTTTTGGATGTCTAGCTAAGGAATAAGCTTAGAAATAGAAAAACAATTAGAAATGGATGCATTTATTATAATTTATATACAATAATTATTGACAGAAAACAGAAGGAAACTAAAAAATTTAAAAGTAGTAAAATAATTTAATAACATGACCCAATAAAAAATAAAGATCAATAACTTCATTATACACCAGCAATAATTTATTTTAATTGGTATTTACTTATATAAAATATAAATATAAAATATTAAATAAAATAAAATATATATAAATATAAATATAAAATAAAATTATAAAATATAAAAATATGAAAACCTCAATAATGACGTTAAGAAAAATCTGAAACTATACATGTGGAAAAACTTAAGATTTTACTGAGAGATGCTAAATAATATTCTAATAAATTAAATAAGAATTAACTCTTTATATAGCCAACAATGTGGTGTAAATGTAAATTTGAAGATTCTTTTTTTTTTCCTAAAGATTGGCCCCTGAGCTAACATCTGTTGCCAATCTTTTTTTTCTCTTCTTCTTCTTTTCCTCAAAGCCCCCACTATATAGTTGTATATTCTAGTTATAGCTCCTTCTGGCTCTGCTATGTGGGATGCTGCCTCAGTATGACTTGATGACCAGTGCTAGGTCAGTGCCCGGGATCTAATCCAGCAATACGCTGGGCCACCAAAGCTGAGCATGGGAATGTAACCACTCGGCTATGGGGCCCGCCCCAAAGATTCTCAATATTCCAGATCAATAGTTACATGTATCTGAAAACTTGACAGAATATTTAATTCTCCTAGAGGCAAAATGAACCTTTCCTAAGCATAAACACAATGGGAAAAATAACCTTAAGGGAAAAGTGTATCAATATTTGTTGACTGTATGTTATAATTAGTGATATGAACAGAAACACACTTATGAGGCTATTCCTCATAGTATTCACAATAGAGAAAAAGCAGAATGATTTGAATGATCAATAACAGTATAATGATTGTATAAGTTAATGTACATCCAGTTGATGAGATGGATTTTTACAATTAGAAATCGTATTTTTGAGTTGTATTTAATGACATACACAGTGTGATGCAAATTTTAGGAATAATATAACCACGTTATTGGAGGGTCACTTAACAACACTTTTCCATTTGTTGTTTTGTAAAATCAGAGTAAATACCTGTTTCCCTAGATCTGAACTGTATCTGAGGACACATCAACTATGATACCCCCATTCCATTGGCATTTTTGCCTCCATTTGGATGCCCTCAGCTCTCTTTCTTAGTTAATTCTGATAGTCCAGAATTAACTGCTGCCCCAGGGGAAGGATGGGGCAAGAGCAAGTAAAAACATCATAAAGATTTCCTACCATTTTCATGTTGCCTTTTTCCCGATTCACTGTTCACTTGACTGCTCTAAACCTTTCTGTTTTCCAGAGTTCTGACAAACTGGATCCTGACAGCTTCTGCTTATTTTTCAATATTTTTTATATTTCTCTAGGGAGACGAGAACTTGGAGCTGCCCACCCCGCCAAGGTGCTGATATTGCCCCTTCAAAAATTTTTAAAATACTGCCATTGCTGGTTGGGATCCCTAGGAAGCAGATTGACTTGGAGAATAGCCCATAGCAGGTTGATTAATGCGGGCTCTTGTGTCAACAGCTGTGGAGGAAGAGGAGGTTGCAGGACTTGGTAGAGGAAAAATTTAGACTGTGTTGTAACTTTAATAAAGGCCTCCAGTGTGACACAGGGAACCTTGAAGCTGAGGTGGCCCATCAAAGCTATTTTAATACTAGAGGAGAGAGGAGAGACTTTATACCCCTGTATGGACCACTCAGTGGATACAGGCCGCCCCATGGAAAGGATCATGACGTTGGGTGATAAAACTCTTTTCAGAGGCAAGGAGATTCCCAGAATGAGCAGTTATCTGAAGGCTGTCAGCTGGGTGATTCCCTACCACTCAGAGAAAGAGTCTTTAATTCCTGAACTGGACGTGCGTTCCAGTGCCAACTATTGTCTATCCCTTGAGCCACTGACATTCCCTTTTTCTGATGATCTCCGGGAGCAGCACCAAGATTTCATTGTGCTTCTCTTCCCAAGGGTAACTTAGAACATTTAGTAGAATGAAGGACAGCTGCATCCCTACAGCTTGTCTCAGGCCACAGCTGATAATCATGCCCTCTCTACTATCCTTTCTAGAGTCCCCTATACTCAGCTTTTGTCTGTGGTGGTCTGGATGAGTAAAATGGTGCTGTATTTCAGACCTTCACTCATGAGACTTCCGATCTCTTGGTAACTGTGCTATTCTGACGCCATGGCTACTGCATTCATCCAGTAACTCTCAAATTTGGGCAAGGCATATGAAGATATGCTGAAATAAATCAGCTTTATGTGAAACATATTCCTCTCTGATCACATGTTATAAAAGCAGCCCTATTTCCTGATCATCAGTAACAACTACTTCTGCAGGAAACTGACTCCTCTTTTTGCCTGCTGGCCTTTCGTCATAAGAAGTTTAATATGCCTTGGCAACAGCCATTGCTTAAAGTTCAGGGGCTCCTTCTGTATTTCCTGGTTCTCTGTAGGAACAAGAGAACCTGCAGACCCCAAAGTTGGAAAGGCAGGAAGAACGATTACCTGACGTTAGTCACTGGAAGTGATGTAACCAGACGCACACCTATGTACATCATCCTATGTATTTTACCTACTGGGGACACAGCAACATATGGTTGTTGTTGATTCAGAGTGTACCCTGCATCTCAGAGGCTGAGGCCCTGTGCTTGCAGGATGTCATCTCTGAACTGAAACACTTCAGCTGTGCCATCTGCGAGCTATTCCATCCCTTTATCAGGCTGGCTGCCTCTGGGTGGTGCAGTATGTGACCAGAATGGTGGATTCAGTTGTCCTGTTCCCATAGAAACATCTTCTTTGCTATGCAGTGGATTTCTCAGTACAACCCACTGTGATATGGGACCCATATTGGTGGATGAAATACATGGAGACCTTGGATTGCTTGGTGACAGAGGCTCTCGTGTCAGGAAAGGCAAACCAATATCCTAAACACGTTTCTTCTGCAGTCAAAATAAATCATGGCCTTCTCAAGGGTGGAAGTAATCCAATGTAGTCAACTTTCTTCCAAGGGCTGGTAGCTTCCTCAATAAATAGTACCAAATTAGGGCTCAGTGTTGAACTCTATTTCTGGCACTTTGGGCATTAGAAGCATCAGTGGTAGATTAGCCTCAATGAGAAGTCTGTGGCATTGGGTTCATGCATGCAGAGCCTCCAAATTACAGCCTTGGAAGTTCCGTTCATGCACCCATTGCAGTACTGGGAGGGCCCATAACACAGGCTGGCTAATGTCAGCGGACCATGTCAAGGCCCAGTGCACAGCAGGGGAGTGTATTATTTTTCCTTATGTACAACATCCAGAAATAGGACTGGTTATCAGAAAAAGTAGGTTAAAACAATCTTGGTATATGAAGTTTCAAAATTCTATGTCTTTTATCTCTTCTGGTCTTTTCAGCCAACAGACTCAGGTACCTGTTATTGAGTATGAGTTTCAAGGTTTTGGTCTGGTGCCAGAGTCAAAGAAATACACAAAAATGCCAGACCTTTCTGACGTAAAGTTATACAACTAAGGAAAAAAATCACCTACAAATGGTCAGGGAGTATTTCAAGCTATTGCTAAGGCACAGTCTGATGAAGTCTTCACTTTTCCCTTGAAAAGTTCATTAGAGGGCAATTAATTTTGCTCCACCAACTCTTCATTTGTATTAGTAATAACCCCTTAGTGTAGTAAAAAAATACATGACCAAAATTTAGTAAGACTAACATGAAAAGTAGAGCAGAAGCTATGTGGACAGTAAGCAGGTAAATCTTAGTATGGCTGATAGCATGGGAAAGTAAGTTTCTGAAGATGACGTGAATATGACCAAAGCAGGGACTCGAAAAGATTCAAACCAAGATCCAGATATAAGAGAGGCTCTCACTACTGATCCCATCAACACAAAAAATTGTATACAACTCTATGTCCACAACTTTGATAACGTAGGTGAAATGGACAAATTCCCTGAGAGACTTAACATATCAAAACTAACACAAGGAGAAATAGATCATCTGAACGGCCCTACAGCTATTAAAGAAATGTACTCAATAATTGATGACCTTCCAAAAGAGAATGCACCAGATCCAGATGGTTTCTTTGGTGAATTTTACTAAATATTTAAGGAAGAAATTACAACAATGCTGTACAATTACTTTCAGAAAATAGGAAGAGAGGGAATATATCCTAACTCATTCCATGAGACCAGGAGGAAGAGGAGGTGTGTATGGGAACTTTCTGTGTTTTCTGTTCAATTTTTTTGTAAACCTAAAACTGCTCTAAAATATTATGTACTAAAAAAAAAAATAGTGTCTCCTGAGAAATATTGACCAATTGCTTGAGAGTTCCTGTGTTCACCAGCCTACCAAATAACGAAAAAAATATGAACACCCACTAAAACTAGGTTATCCTAGTGGCATTCTATGAGGCAGGTAAAATGATACCAGCCTTAAAAATAAATAACACGGTAGCTTAAAGATGGTAAAGCTTCTAGAATAGAGATATGGAAAAAGTTGTAATTATATGTAAAAATGAACCAGTTAAGACCTGAATGAAGACATTCACCATTGAAGCAAGAACTAGATGATAACTTCCAAGACAATTTTAGAAAGATCTGAATGGATCTGAGTGAAGTGGAGCCAACAAACGCTTAAATATATATAGGATCAATTATGACACATATACAATCTTTCTTGATATTAGGAAACTATGTGAATATTTTGCATCAGCTGCATTTCTATGTTAGAGGAAAGAGTTTAATTGCAGGGTTTAGTTTGAGCTCTACTTTATTTATCTTTCCTAAATCTGTCTTTCCCATATGGTTACCATTGTTCTGCATCCAAGATTCTTTCCTTTTTGATTCCTTACTGACAATTACCAACACCTGTGCTTACCTCTATTTAAAGCAAAATAAACCACCCTATTAAATTTTTAACAGACACACTCATATATGTTATCCTCCTAGGAGAATTAAGTCTTCATAAAGCTCCACCTGGAGAGAGTAATGGCCAATATTAGTGATGTGGGGACCTAAAATTGGCCACCCCAAGATATGTCTCTTTGGCATCAGGATTATTTGAGGCTGATTGCTTTTGATAAACTGGGACAGGGAAGGAGGCTCTGAGGAATGGAATTTGCCCTTTGTTGGGACACCTTTGCATTTGTAGGGTAAATCTCTATCTGTAGGGGTGCCTCCCTCACTGTACCAGGAAGAAGAAAGGAGATGACCTTCTCTCTAAAAACTCTTAATCAATACCAAAGGCAAGGACTTAAAATCTGCATTTTATTGTGGTAGTCTGGTAACCTCCTGTAACTGACTTCCCTCCCCCTCCCAACGTTGGCATTCCTTAAGGATTAAGCATCTTTCCTTAGGCTAGGAACTGATTGCTGCGGTGACCACCCAGCTCCAGACAATCAACTAGCCTCCTGCTACGCCCACCAACATAGCCGACCACTACCTGCTGTGTCCGTCAAGCACTGTGCCAACAGGGCAATCTTGTGACTATTGCGGGAGGGACATTTCAATCACATGTGAAACACCCTGTTTGGGGGTATATAACCACTACGTGCACCCCACTTCTTCGGTGCCCTTTCTTCCTTCGGGAAGAAAGGCCCCGGGCCACGGTTCCTCATAAAGCTTTGTTTAATTTTCTCTTGCTATTCTGTCTCATGTGAATTTAATTTGTTCTCCAGCCAGACGAACCCCCATTTGGGGAGAGGATATGTCTTCCTCCCCTACAGTGACAAATAGTGTATTTTAAGTAGAGGTCTTCATTGTACCACTGAAAACTAAGGGGAAGAGAACTTTAGCTGTATAACGACTTTTCATATTTCACCCACACAGCAACACTGGAAGAGTGAGTGAGACCAATTTTCATTTTAAAGAGGAAGAATCAGAGGGTCAGGATGTTGAAGTGACCAGCCGAATGTCACATTTGCCAGGAGTGGTGTGACTAGGAGCTGTCGTCACAAATCACCCTTTCTCAGCAGCAACTACCTGCAATGAGTCTATGAGAAATCATAGGGGCTGTTAAAGCACAAACACCTCTAGAACAAAAACAGAATGTTCCTTAACCGTACTTATTAAAGAAAAATAATAGGGGATTCTGATTTCTGATACTTAGAATTACATTTTAGGATATATATACATATATATATCTACATAATATACATGTGATATATGTTACATATCCTATATTCAATATATATGTATATATATAACATATATATATATACACATATATCTATATAAGTTTATTTTACGGATTTTTGTTTTTTTGGCCTAGAACTCCACAAAATACAGGCTTATTAATTGGCAGGTAAACTTTCAGGGCAGATATAGTTAAGTGAAATAGCTGAGATAGTTATTAAAAAGCAATTATAGTAAACAATGTGAATATTATATATATCTTTTTTGGTGTGGTGGTTATATGGGTGTGGCAATGTATCAAATTCATCGAAATCTACATTTAAAATTGCATAATTTATTCAGTGTAAGTTATACCTCAATACTGTTTATTTAGAAAAAAAATAAGGAATCCAACGAATTAAGTGCTGATCATAATGATGTCAACAGGCCTCCAGGACATTGCTCAGGGACCTGTTGCTTTACCTGGACGTCCAGGACTGTCCCCACCTCTTGATTCTTTCCAGGATTGCCAGAGAATCCCATCCACGTCCTCTTTACTTCCCAGCTACCCACATAGATTCTATTTTATAAAGCATCTCTTAATTTTACTGCTCATCTTAAAGGCTTCCTTCTTTATTTTATCTAAATGAAACACCCATCTCTCATTCAGAACGTTTTCTTGTCAAATGATTTAGAAAATCCAACAGGCATTAACCTGATATTACAAATGTGGGAAAAAAGCAAAAGTTTACAACATCTCCAATTTTCTAAAGGATCTTTGGCATAAAATGAACACTTATTGAGTCTGTCTGGTTCATACTTTTTCATCTGGACTCATCTGGAGTGTTTAAATGAGTACAATCAGAACAGCTACACCTTATTAAGAGTTTTTATGTGCTAGGCCACATGCTCTGTGTCTTACAGACTTTCTCTTTTTCAATCTTCATGAAGATTTTTTATGATTTGTAATTATTTGTCCACTTTACAGAAATGAAGATCAAAACTTAGAAAGTTCTAATTTTTGCTAGGCCAAGTGCCACTAAGAGGTTGAGCTGGATTTTGAAACCCAGTGCATCTGACTCCAAAGATCACGTTATAGAAATGGTTTAATAAATGCTTCTATATTATTACTGTGCCTTCCTTATCCGTATAGTACAATAACACTCTTCGTCACATGATTTTCAGTGTATCCAATAGGCTTTTGGCCCATTACTTTTTAAAATACCTTCACTTAACAGGTAAGCCTAAATATCCATTCAAATGAGCATAAGAGTTTGATTTTCAAGTACCCTTTGCCTTAAATAGACCTTTTGACATTTCAGGAGCACTCCAATTCCAGTCTTCCTAAGGAATAATAGTTGGGGTAAGGAGGAATATAGCGTTACAAAAGATTTAAAGAGCTAAACTCATTGCTTTCAAAGCACACACAATTAAATTGGCTCGAAAACATTAACTCATAAATCTAAATACCACGTGAATAAGGATTTTAAATGGCTTGTTCACAGCATTATTCACAAAACATTGTCTGGCACATTTACTCAAGACAATACTTGCATATTTGTTGTTGTTAGTGCTGTCGAGTCAATTCCAACTCCTAGCAACACTGTGTACAGTAGAATGGAACCCTTCCTGGTCTTTTTGCACCATCCTCTCATCTTCTGGTGCCGTATCAGACAATTCTCCACTGCTATTCACAGGGTTTTCATGGTCAATTTTTTAAAAAGGGGGTGGTCAGTTCCTTCTTTTTAGTCTATGTTGTCTGGAAGCTCTGCTGAAGTCTGTCCACCATGGGTGACCCTGCTGGTATTTGCAATACTGGTGGCACATCTTCCAGCATCCCAGCAACACACAGCCACCACAGTATGACAAGTGACAGACATATGATGTAGCTCCCTGACCAGGAAACAGACCTGGGCCATGGCAGTGAGTGTGCCAAATCTTAACTGCTAGACCACCGGAGCTGGCTATACTTGCATGTAGGTGCCAATTTTATGGAATGAGTTAAATAATGAATGAAACAACTAGCGAAAATATAAAGAAATGCTAGAATATTTGACTCAGGATGTAGGTATTAATCTAAGGCTAGAGAAAATGCCCAAGATAACTAAGGTAGAACTGGCTGGTCTCATAGAGCTTATCTCTCTATAGTTGTAATCATTGTTTATATTACACTGTTTTCTTTGATAGAATCCAGCATTGACAAAAAAATAAAATCACAGCATAGAAAGAGAATAAAGTTTTGTGTAGAAATGTGTTATTCGAATGTGACTAGACCACAAGATTAGTTCTTATCATGGCACACAACATAAAATTCTTGAAATTCCTTTAAAAAATAAAGACAAGGACTTCCAGTTTGTGCTCTGACATTTAAAGAGCTCAGAAATTGTCCCTTCCATCGTTACAACAAGACAAAGCTGGACAGACTGAGAATCAGTGACTTTTCTTGGACTCAATAAAGAATAGAGGTTGTAAGGAAAACCTACAATCTTAAATCTGGAGAGAGTTGAATCAAAGTGTCGTGGCTGAGATCTGCTTTCCCAGAGTAGTTGCTGCTGGAGCTAAAAGCTGGTAGGAACACTAAAGTAGTAAATTATTTTTTGAAGGTTTCATAGGCAGTTTACTTGGAGAAACCCATTTTTTTTTTTAAGGTATACTTTTTGTTGAGGAAGATTGGCCCTGAGCTAACATCTGTAGCCAATCTTCCTCTTTTTTTTTCTCCCCAAAGCACCAGCACATAGTTGTGTATATCCTTGTTGTAAGTCATTCTAGTTCTTCTATGTGGGACACTGCCACAGCATGGCTTGATGAGTGGTGTCCAGGTCTGCACCCAGAATCCAAATTGGCAAACCCCGGGCCGCTGGAGCAGAGCAAGTGAACTTAATCACTTAGCCATGGGGCTGGCCCAGAAATAGTAAATTTGATGAATTTCTGGAGGTGGAGTGTAGACTAGAATGAGAAGTAGAAGCTTCTGGAGGCTGTAGACTCTAGGGCTGCACACTTCTGTGGTTTTTACCTCTGGGCACTCCACCATTTTCTCTTGGTGAAAAGCCAAGAAAAGTTCTCTCTTGGCTCTGGCAAAGCAAGTGAGAAAGTAATCCTTATGAAGTATACCAGGGCATTCTCCATAATAAAGATGTACTCTCCAGGGGAAAGGACTCTCCCAGAGACTTATATCAAAAGGGGAAAGAGCATTTCTCCCCCTCCTGCCTCCTCCAACCATCCTGTCTCACCTAAGAGAGGAAAGAAGCTATGAAATACTTGTGAAGGCCACAGCCCAGAGAAAGACTGAGATTTCATCATAAAATCACAGAACACTTCTTTCCTCCACACTATACCACCATGCCAGCAGGACTCCAGTATAATCGCATGGATTCCAGCTGAAAGAGCAGCAAAACAGAGAGTGTTCTGAGAGGGTTTTAGCTAAGCCCTTAGACAACATGGGAGCCAAAAATGACTCTGGAAGAAATTGAAGCCTCTGGTGCCGATAGCTACAGTAAACATTAAGCACAGCCAAACTCCTTGTTAAATAAACACAAAACCTCCCATGAAAGGCCTGTTTTCCCAATGCCAACTCTCTACTACGTCATATCCAGTATTCAACAAAAAATTGCAAAGTAAGCTAAAAGTCAAGAAAAGTCTGCAGAAACCAAGCAAGTTTCAGATACAATAAAGATTATATTTATTATCAGATACAGAATTTAAAATAATGATTAATATGTTACGGGCTCTAATGACAAAAGGGACAATGTGCAAAACTGATGAATAATATAAGCACAGAGATTGAAACTCTGAGAAAGAAACAAAGGAAATGCTTGAAATCAAAAACACTAACAGACACAAAAAACGCCTTCAATGGGATCATCAACAGGTTAGATTTCCTGTTGGAAATATTTCAAGCAAGAAGAGAGTAGAGCGAAATATTTTACATTCTGATAATTAAAAAAATAAACAATTTAAAGTTCTATATCTAGTGAAAGTGGTCATTCAAAAGTGAAGGAAAAAAATAAAGATGTTCTCAAATGACTAAAAATGAGGGAATTCATCACCAGCAGACATATCTTATGAGAAAATTTATAAAGAAATTCTTCAAGGACAATGAAAATGATATGTGTCAGAAATCCAAGTCTACATGAAGGAAGACTGTTAGAGAAGGAATGTGAAGGTAAAAGAAAGTTTTTCTTATTCTTACTTTATCAAAAAGGCAAGTGTTCCTTTAAAGCAGTAGTAATAACAATGTATTTGATGATTATAGCAGGTGGATACATGAAATAAATGACAGCCATACCATAAGGTACAGGAGGGAGAAATTGGGAATACTTTGTTATAAGGCATCTGCACTACCTATGACGTGGTACCATGTTATTTGAAAGTGGACTTAGATTAGTTAAAAAGGTACATTGCAAGCTGTAAGGCAAACACCAAGAAAATAACAAAGACGTATATATGACATGCTAAGAGAGGATCTAAAATTAAAACCAAAGGAATCATAAAAAGAGAGGAAAAACAAAACAAAGGAAAAATACAATGAATACAAAATAGGTACAAATATGATAGACTTTAATCCAATGATATCAATAATCACTTTAAATGGAAATGGTCTAAATAAACCAATTAACAGAGATTTTCAAAGTAGATAAAAGCATGAGACCCAACTATATTTTGCCTAAAAGAAACCTATTTTAAATATAATGGCACAGATATATTTAAAATAAAGAGATGAAAAAAGATAGACCATGCTAACTCATATCGAAATAAAGCTGGAGTAGCTATATTGTCTTCAGACAAAAAACCCTACAGAACAAGGAAAATTGTTAGGGATATACAGGAGCATTTCAAAGTGGTAAAGGGATCATTTCTCCAAGGAGACACAACAGTCCTAAATATATACGCACCTAACAATAGAACATCAAAATATATAAGGCAAAACTAAAAGAACTGAAAGAAGAAATAGAAAAATCCACTAAGATAATTGGAGACCTCAATGCCACTCTTTCAGTAACTGATGGATAAATTAGGTAGAAAATCAGTAAGTATCAAATTTACCTGAACAGCACTATCAATTAACTTTATTTAATTAACATTTTGAGAATAGACCATCCAAAAACAGCAGAAAACACATCCTTCTCAAGCTTACAAGAAGCTTTCACCAATATAGTCCATATTCTGGGCCATAACATACTTCTTAACAAACTTATTTTCACAGAAATCACACAAAGTATTTTCTTAGATTACAATAGAATTAAACTAGAAATAAACAACAAAAAGATAGCTGGAACATCTCAAAATATTTGGAGATGAAATAGTACACTTCTAAATAACACATGGGTCAAAGAAGAAGTCTCAATAAGTAATTTAAAATATTTTGAACTAAATGAAATTGAAAAAACAAATTATCAGAACTTGCGAAATGCAGCAAAAATAGTGATTAGAGTGAAATTTATAGCATTGAATGTACATATTAGAAAAGAAGAAAGTTCTAAATTCTATAATCTAAGCTTCCATCTTGAGAAACTAGAAAAAGAAGATAAATTTATGCCTAAAGCAAACATAATAAAATAAGTAATGAAAATTAGAGAAGAATACAATGAAATCAAAAACAGGAAAACAGTAGAGAAAAATCAATAAAACCAAAAACTGGTTCTTTGAAAAGATCAATAAAATTATATATCCCTAGTCAGGCTAACAAAAAAAAGAGAAAAGACACATCTTACCACTAGAAATGAAAGAGGAATCATTACTACTGATCCCCTGGGTAATAACAGAGTAATAAACAAATACTGTAGACAATTCTATGCCCACAAAATTTGATAACATAGATGAAATGGATCAATTCCTTGAAAGACACAAACCACCAAAATTCAAACGAGGAGAAATAGACTATCTGAATCAGCCTATATCTATTGATGAAATTTAATCAATAATTAATAACCTTACAAAATAGAAAGTACCATACTCATATGATTTAACCAGTGAATTCTACCAAACTTTTAAGGAAAAAAACACACCAATTTTCCATGGTCTCTTTCACCAATCTTAGAGAAAAAAAACATACATAATACTGTAACAAAACAGAAAGCTTGTATACAAACCCACACAAATATACACAGTCAGTTGACTTAACTTCTCCTTGACAAAGAACCGAAAGCAATTCAATCAAAAAAGACTAGTGTTATCAATTGATGGTGCTGTAACAATCGGATGTTCGTAAACAAAAAAAACAAACATAGAGCAAGACTATACAGCTTTCACACAAATGAACTCAAACTGGATCATAGGCCAATTACTAAATATAAAACACAAAACTTCTATGAGAAAACATAGGAAAAAACCTCGATGACCTTGGATTTGGTGATGACTTCTTTGATACAACATTAAAAGCATAATCCGTGAAAGAAAACACTGATGAGTTGAACTTCATTAAAATTAAAATCTTCTTTCCTGGGGAAATACACTGTGAATACAGGGAAAAGGCAAGTCATAGACTGAGAGGAAATATTTACCATACACATATTTAATGTAGGATTTGTATCTAAAATATGCAAAGAGCTCTTAAAACTTAATAAGAAAAAAACTCCCACGATTTGGACAAAAGATTTGGCAAAAGATTTGGACAGATACCTCATCAAAGAAGATATACAGATGACAGCCATATGAAAAGATGGGCAGCATCATATTTTATCAGAGAACTGTAAATTATAACAGTGACATACCATGACCCATCTATTAGCATGTGCAAAAGCCAAAGAAGTTAACAATATTTCTTGATGGTAAGGATGTGGAGCAACAGGAGCTCTCATCCATTACTGCTGGGAATGCAAAATGGTAGAGGCACTGGGGAAGACAGGCTGGCCGTCTCTTATAAAGCTAAACATATAGTTACCATTTGATCCAGTTAATCAAGCTCCTAGGCATTTACTCAACAGACTTGAAGATGCATATTCATGTGAAAATCTACATGCAGATGTTTACAGCAATTTTATTTATAATTATTAAAACCTAGAAACAATGGAGGTGTTCAGTTGGTGAATGGGCAAAGACACTGTCATACATTCATACAATGCAAAATTACTCAGTAATAGAAAATGAGCTATCAACCCATGAAAAGACATGTATGACATCTTAAGACATATCACTAATTAAAATAGGTCAATCTGAAAAGGGTACATTAGCGTATGATTCCAATTACATAACATTCTAGGGCAAAAAGCTATAGCAAGATAAAAGCGTTAGTGTTTTCTATGGGATTAAAGGTAGGAATGGCTGAATAGGTGAAGCCCAGGGGACTTCTTAGAGTGAAATTACTCTGTATGATAACTGTCATGGTGGATAAATGACATTCTGCATTTGTCAAAACTCATATATCTTAATAGCCCGAAGTTATCTTAATGCATGCAAATTTTAAAAAGTCATTAGTAAGAGGATCCTAAGAAGGGATGCAGAATGTGACAAGAAAATCTAACTATTCTAGAAATGTATGAAACAACTTTACTGAAGGGGGCAGAGAAAAGTGTTTGCCTATGTTAACTCTGGAAATGAATGGAGTCTGTAAGACTAAAGGCAAAAGGCATTGTACATAAACACCATATTACAGATGCTAAAGTTGTCTCCCATGTGATTATAGTTAATAATTCTCCTATTGCTATACATGTATACTGGAATTGAATAGTTAAATCAGTTAAATGGATGATGGAAAATGGGAGTCAGGCTTCTCACTTTCAGAGTGAGTTTACAGGTAAACAAGGAGAAGAGGCTAATATGACCCACGTGGTAATATATGAGAGTTGGAGAGATCAGTCTGAATTCATGTTTAGCTTAATACAGATATAAATATTTACATATAGAAATATTTATAAATATTTATATATATAAAAGGGTTGGCATGCACATAGACACTTATTTCTCTGTAAGCTGAGGGGGCTTTTAATCAATGACACTCAATAATAATGAGCACTCCCAGGGCCAGGTCTTGTTTTTCAAAACGGTACTTTAATAAAATGTTTGAGGGTTCCTTGGAGTATTGGTTGATTCTAGGACTGGTGCAGGAAATACACAAGTTGAGTCTTGAACATCTTGTAGTGGCAGAAAGACAGTACTAAACAAGCACACACACAATGATGGAGGTATATGTTAAAGGACATGGGATGTAACTGCAAAAATTCCCAGTAGTTAAAGCTGGAACAGTTAGAGAAACACAATAAACAAAGCAGTAGGATTGTTACCCAAAGTGCAATCTATACATCCATGAATCCATACTGGCATAAATAAATGATCTAATTAATTAATTGAGGGGAATTGAGACAAATCTCTCATGCAATAAGATTCCAAATAATTTATTTTTGGAATAAAAATTATACTCTGCTCTCAAGGATATGGAACGTTAACTCCTCATTCCTTATGTTTGGGCTGTGCAAGGTAACTTCCTTCCAAGACTACAGTACAGAAGTGGAAGTGGAGGAGGAACTTTCCAGTAGAGAATCCTGACCTTAGTACTTCGGCTAGGAGATCAAGGGCAATAGCAACGTGATAATTCATATTGACAGTATGTTCACTTGCTATCATGAGATGAGATGAAACGAAGATTTACCTCTGTGACCTTCCTCCCAAATACCCACAACCCAAGTCTAATTATGAAGAAAACATCAGACAAATCTCAATTGATGGAACTCCATGAAAAATCTGACCAGTATTCCTCAAATGGTCAGGTCATCAAAGACAGAGAACATCTGAGAAACGACCAAAGACAAGAATTGCTTAAGGAGGTAGGATAAATGTATTTTCCTATTTGGATGGGATCCTGGAACAGAAGGAGTACATCAGTACAAAAATTAAGTAAATCTCAATACACTATGGACTTTAGTTAACAATAATGTGTCATTCATTATTGGTTCATTAATTGGAACAAATGTACCAGACCAATGTAAGATGCTAATAATAGAGAAAACAGGGTCAGGGGAAATGAGAACTCTCTGTAGTCATTCTAATTTTTCTGTGAATCTGTAACTGTTCTGTTCTAAAATGAAAAGTTTATTTAAAGATGTAGTCCCAGGTAATTTTTTTTCTGTGAAAAACACCACTTCCAAATGGTAAACGGTAAGCACTAACTTTCCCAAAACACTTAGCCTTATTTCTGTATCTGGGGATCACATTTGTCTGTAGCAAGTAAATTTCTCAGGTACACATACACGCACACACTGATCTCAGTAATTGGTGTGATGTTCAATTAACTGAGGCACAAATCATGTTACTCTTCCAAACAACTTTCAAACCATAGTGGTATTTGATCCTGTGAAAAATCCTTCTGTCTCCAATCTTCCAAGGTTCATACAGTCAGAAGCATCTACCCATGCTCTCTTATAGCTTTTCCTTAAAATGGATTCCATGATACCTTATAAGGGCTCTAGGGTCCAAACCACTCAAATAATTACTCTTCTTAATAAGATCAAATGTCTTAGAATATTTAACAGCCTTAATTCCCTGGGGTGGATTAAATTTATCTTCAAGAAATATTCCAGGGGCCAGCCCTGGTAGCCTAGTGGTTAAGTTTAGCGTGCTCTACTTCTGCAGCCCAGCTTCTGATCCCAGGAACGGACGTACACCATTCATGGCCATGCTGGGGCGGAAACCCTCATACAAAACAGAGGAAGATTGGCAACAGATGTTAGCTCAGGGCAAATCTTCCTCAGCAGGAAAAAAAAAAATATATATATATATATATACACACACACACACATATTCCAGAAAAGGCAAAGCTAATAGAGAGAGAAAACGAATGGTCAGCAGCCATCCTGTTCACATGAGTAAGTTCCAAAGACTTGAGGAAGTCATTCACCTCATTCATGCTTCTAGACCTGTTCCAGCAACTGATTCTTCTCAACTGTCACATGAGAAGATAAACTCTTTTTTTAGTTAAGGCACTGTGAATGACTGAATGAAATACCTAACTGATTTATAGTTCTCTGCATCATACTTTCTAACCACGAGGATGTTTACACAGCTCTTTGGCATGCCACATGTCTCCTGCCACACACACAGCTTTTTCTCACCTTATTTCTTCTGACCGGAATATATTTCCCCAGCTTGTTCACCTGAAACATAAACACCTAAAGTCTTGTTAAGACTCTGTTTAAACATGACTTCCTTGATTTAAAGCATTTCCCCACCTCCTCCTTAACCAAGAAGAAATGCTCATTCCCTTTTGTTTCCCCATAAAATTCTGTAGATGCCATTATCCCAACACCTGCCACAATTAATCTCACAAATATGTTTCATAATAATCGATTATAAGTCTATAAAGGTCAGGGAATAACATACGTATTTTTGTGTCTCAATTGTCTAACATATGACACACTGGAAACGAAAATATGCATTAGCTAAGTTAGTAAACAAAGGAAATGAAAGATGAATGTGTCTTTACATGTGCGTTGTTTCTTATCTATTCAAAATCTTGATAATGAAAGTATTATCCATTAATCACTTTAACAGTAAGAAATAAAATGAACTGATTTCTATTGAGTCCTCACTTAATTTTGTCTAGGATTTACCCTTGTTTCCCCGCACACTCACACATGCACACTCATTCACACACATGCCAACCTATCAATAAACAAAATGGACTTGCACTTGCCCTCACTTATTCACAAGCAAATCCAATGTCTCGGGGAGAGCGGCACGCAATAACACCTGTCTTCTTGGGTCCAAAACAATTCTATTTACTTTCTAATTTGTCCATTATAGAAAGGAAGATATTGTGTCATATTTAATCTGTAGATCTTCTAAATATGAACATGATTTTGAATAATGAATCTATTGTAAAATACTGCTATTAGAACCAATAATTTTGATGTCTTATGGATCTCATTAAATGTGATGTTTTGCACACTTCAAATCCAATTCTCACAAAGCTTTGACAACAAACATTCCTAGACCAAGTAAAAAGGAAGATACTTTCCATAAAGGCCATTTATTTAAAATAATATTTGATTTTAAAATAAGCTCCAATACAGCAGAAGAATTTGAGCATTTAGATTTTCTTATAATCTGATCTGATCTGTTTGTCCAACATTTTATTAAATGCTGTCTTGTATTTTAAAATAAATATTTTATATAGTACACCTATAACATTCCACCTGAACTAAGAAAAAATATTTACAATGGACCATAATTAAATTTCCTTCAAAATTTTAACTATAAATTATTTTAAATATACCAATTATCCAAAAAATCACTGAATTATAATATTAATACTATTTCTTAACTTAAACACATTCTAAAATCTGAATGACTTGTAATAACTGTTAAATGAAAATAGGAATGAAAATGAGATTTAATTAACCTTGATATCACCTTCACTACATTTTAAAAGAATGTCTTTCATGAAATTTTAGATATTATTAAGCTATCTCCTCATCAGTCTCTGGTATGATTAACTCTGAATGACACACACCTTTAGTTTAGTTAAATAATTAAAATAGTTTAGCGAGCTATGATGTGTTTCTAAACTGCTATAATTTGATGCATAGTTCATGAAATCTGACAGCAACATGGTCAGGCAAGAGATGTATCTTCCTATTGTGATGTGTTATTACTGATATATTTTAAAAGATTCTGTGAGCTATATTATAATATATAATACTAAAGTAATAATAACACGCAAAGAGTTATGTAAAATCTTCTGAAATTAACTGCAAGAGGAAAAGACAACCCAAGTACAGGCACCCCTCTGACTAAGAAGATTTGACAAAGCCACCGTGACTTCGCAGAAACAGAAGGGGACCGCATCAGGAGCCAGCAGGGCTTCTAAGAGTATAATTCACGAATGCCTCAGATACGATGCCAAATTGGCACTACCAAGGATGGATCATCTTTCAGTTTCAAACACTAAAGGAAATCCTAGCTACAAAAATCCTCTTCTAGCAATGAAGCAAGAATTGTAGTAAGTAACTTATTTCAGAAACAACTGCATCTATAGTTCTGAACGTGAAATTTGCGTCTTAAGCTGGTAACCATGCTTCACAAGCAGCAGTTAAGAACTCCACAAGCACACTCTGCTTTTAGGAATTGCTTTGAGGCAAGAATATCCAAGTGCACTGAGTTCAATGAAGACTAGACACGTGGCTGACATTTATGAACAAATAAATGTATAACTGTTGTAAGACAATCCAATTTCTTAAAGTGTAAGGATAGAACTGTTAAAAAACAAACAAACCTCTACACTGATGAGTGAGAAAATGTGGTTACCAAAAATGTTAAGTACAGAAATCCCTTTAAAGTCGCTTAAGTACACAAATCCCTTTAAAAATGTTAATGTGCGTTGGTGTGCATTCTGAAAAAATTCTGGAATGACGTACATCATATGTGTTGTTGGAATTAACATTGAATTTGTTTTCTTGTTTTTCCTTCTGTCTAGTTTTTCAATTTATAAAGTATTATGTATAGAATTGTATTTTAAGCAATTTAAAAAATATAAAGCACTATATAAAAATTTTTAAAGTAAATAAGGGCTGTATTTTTGCGTTTCTCAAAGGATTCACTTCAAGGTGTTCCTTTAAAGATCTCCAGTGTATTAAAATTATTTTTTGATATTTAAAATTTTAATTATATAACATTTATCTAAGGAAGATGGATTGGGAATAGATTTAAGTGAATATATCTTTTAATAATTGAAGATTCATAATTTGAGCCAAAATTTTTATTATTAATTTGGATGGAAATCTGTCTAAATGTAATAGTACCTGCTCCTTACTAGCCCAACTTATAAAAATACAGACTCTTTAATCTCATTATAGATATTATTCTCCTGTATTATAATTTGAGGATATCCCTAATGGCAAGCATGGAGAATATATGTGGCATTTATAGTGCTGCTAGAGTCTAAATGGCTTCTAAATAACACAGATATTACTGTGTGGGCAGTGATGGGGAACCAAGTCAATGCCCTTTACAGATGAATGTGAGCTGCCTCCCCATATCTTGACTTCCTTAGGCTGCCTGGCTCCAGGAGATATGTGTACTTGCTGTTGGAAAGTTTGAGTGGCCAAAAGATTTTAGAATACTTTATGCTGAAATGATATCACACAACTGTCACAAGAGCTCCCAAAAATGATGCAGACACACAGATATCTCACTCACACAGACACAGGAAAGAAAATTATCCCCTTTCTCTCTGTACATCTAGAAAAGGACTAATTTTCATATTCAGTCCTCAAAACAGAGCATCCAGTTATCTCATTTTCCAAAGAGAGAGATAGCCATTGAAACTTCTAAGGACATCAATTCTAATCTTCTCCAGAGCCTCACAATTTTGCCACACAAAAGACCTCATGGCTCTTAATGCTGGGAGAGAAGGGAGGCCCCTTACCTTCAGTTTAAGGTGATTTATCAAACAAGAAAATGAAAATGACCACCTGTGCATGAGTGCAGCACAAATACCATCAAATGACCTTTTATATTTTATCTCCTACAAAAATCTAATCAGCACAAATGTAGCTCTGACCTCTAGTATCAAATAATGTGAGATCTACAAATGATGCTTAAAAATAATTCATTAATAGTGATAGTCAATTAGCAATGGTTTTCTTACTCTCCATGGATTCTAACAATCCAAAGGATGAAATCAAATTTGTAGGACTCTTGGTACCAGTTTTGGTCAAATATTTCATCATATTTTTATGAAGTAAGCAGGTAAATGGATTTGAGTGTCGGAGATCAGCTTCTCTTTCTTCCTTGTGTCCATATAATCAGGGATGACAGAATTCTAGCGATGAGAGGAGACTCTGCATTAGCCACGATGCCCTGGAAAAGTTGAGAGTTGGGCACATTTCAAGGAATGATTTTGGACATTAATTATAACCTTCTTCATAAAAAACCCTTTACAAAGTGCATTAATTCTACGTTCAGTCCATAATTGATGTCTAGTAGGAGAGTTGAGTTGAAAGTAAAGCATTTTCTAAATTTAGTGGTGAAGCAAGGGAAAGACGCAGTTCGGTCCACTGTCTCAATGCCACTCATTTTATTATGCTGTTCTTTCCATAATCAAACATTTCCTCCATGAAGCCTGTAATTCACCCTGACACAGATATGAAAGAAATGACTTCAAAATGCTTCATGTAAGCCTCTTTAAATCCTTCTTAATTAACGTCTGATTTCTATCATGAGCCAAAAAATTACTTAATTACTTACAACATAATAAAAGGTGATAAGGCTTTTGAGGATTAAAACTCTTCTTTTTATTCTTGCCCTTGTCCCTGGCCTTCAACATCATCAATTTATGAGTCTGTCTTTACAGCAAATGTTAAATCCCTAAATGGAGGGTGAAGACATGTCCCGATTGGTCAGAGACAGTCCCAGCTTTGCTCTGTGGTTCTGGTGTTGGAGTCACTTAGCACACACTTTTCCTCTCAAAATGCCCTGGTTTGAGTGATAAAGCACATGTCCCTTTATATATAGGGTCAGATTCCTAGAACAACTTTGGGTAATGTTTAAACACAAGTGTTCCAGTCTATCAAGCCTTGCAGGCTACAGCCCTGGAAATTATAGTTCTTCCTAGTTTAGCGGCAAAGAGCATCACAGGAAAATCAGGGCTTCAGTTCAGGACTACGCAGCTTCGATTCCTCTAAGACAAGCTGGTTCCCACTAATAATGGGACCTCTCGGTTTCCCAGTTTTCTTATACAGTAAGTGAACAAGTTGAGCTAAAACACTCCAAAGGAGCCTGCACGTTGAAGATGTAATGTTTCTATGTATCATCTCAAGATACAATTAGCCGGGAAAAATCTGAGACAAAATGTCAATTAGGTTGAGCTTTCTTCTCTTCTAGAATAAACTTTTAAGAGCACTCCAGAAATATTATTCATTTGTATTTTACTCTCCCTAAATGTTGCTTCAGAGAAAGGGATACTTCCTGTGTTAGGAGGTAGCCTATTAAAATTAGTCTTCTTTGATGATAATCTGAGGCTTCAAAAAGTGAACATCACTCAGAACAATGACTGATTTTACATGGGGACTGACTGCGTCTTTCTGCGTTTCAGATTTCTAACTTGGCAAGAAATTCTAGTGATGTATTTTAACTTGATAACCGTTGGCAATGTGGGCACTTTCTCTGCTCAAACATTCACATCAGCAATTGTCATTTTGTGACTTTTCTTGTTTTCAATCTAATAGGTGTGACTTATGTCTCATTCTCATTTTTGCTTCCATTCTCTGATTACTATTAAGGTCAGTTTTCTGTCCAATTATATTCTAGACATCGCAACTTCTTTCCACTGAGTTTTTAATTTACAGATGTTCCTTGCGTATTCTACATATTAACTTCTTGTTGGTCTTAGATACTACAGTATCTGCTCCCAATCTATTACCTGTATTTTAACTTTGTAGATGTGGCCTATTTTTAATAGAAATCTTTAATTTTGCTGTATTCAAATTCATTTGGGTATTCTCTTATGATTAAAGGTTTTTTAAGGCTAAGAAATTCATCCTTACCAAAGGGTTATAAAGACGTTTTTCTACATTTTCTTCTACTAGTTTAAGAGTTTCCCATATAATATTTTGGTCACTAGTTCATTGGGATTTATTGTGAATATTTTTGATGTAGGGGTTCTATCTTAAAATTCATCTTAGTGAGCTAGTTTGCCTAATATTATCTACCATGTCATTCATCTTTTCCTCAACAATTTGGGTTGTCACTTGAGTCATATATCAAATTCTCATCTATCCAAGCTCTCTTTCTTAGATTTCTATTTCATTTCATTAACTTATTTCTTCATTCTGTAATTTACTACACATTGTTTTTTACCAAAGCATTTCTATATATTAATATTTAATAGCGTAGTTTTACCTCCTTTGATCCTATTTTTCAAATTGTCTTAGATATTTATGTATTTTAGGAAATAGACTATAGGAAAACATAAATTGTGGAATCATACAGATATTAAGATCAGGTTTCAACTTCCCTAGGAAAACACATTGAAGAAATTTTCATTGAAATTACATTGAACTTAGAAATTAATAAGAATATAATTATTCTTGTTTATTTAGATCACTTCTAATATCCTTTAAACAGAATTAAAAATTTTCCCCCATAAATGTCTAGTGCATACTTTATGATGTCAGTTTCTATTTATTTTTTGTGGCTTTTGTAAAGGTTTATTTTTTTCCTAATGTATTTTCTAGATTGTTAGTGTTATATATACCCTTTTTGTAAATTGATTATATATCCAGATACATAATTATCCTTAATTTTTTGATAATTTACCCCTTAATATTTTGCTATTTACAATCAGCTGCAAAATCAGATAATTATGAAATTTGTCTCTTTATTCTAATTTTTCTACTACTAAATTCACACTCTTGCCTTATTGCTTTGCCTAGAACTTCTGGTTCGATGTTGAACATTCTTTCCTTGTTCCTGATCTTAGAAACATTCTTGAATTGTTCCTAGAAATTTCTTATAAATATTGAGTCTAAAATTTCTGCATTACATATGCCCATTGCTGTAGGATAGCATATTGGTCTATATAAAATTAAAGAAGCTCTGTCTTATTTTGAACTTCTGAGACTTTTATAGTGGATAATGAATTGTACCCAATGCTTTTTCAGCACGCACTGAGAGGGTTGAGCTGTTCTTTTTTTCCATTAATGGGGTAAATTATATTGTAGTGTTTTCTGATATATAACTCCACTTAATTATTTGAGGCACCTGTTCATAATCTTGATTATATTTTAATATTTTAAATAACAAATTTTTATCAGTTATAAGTTTGTTATTGTCACAGATAACTTCTTGGTTTTTTTTTAACACTGAAATTCCATGAGAAGGAAGAATAAGGACTAACAATAACATGAGGACGTCAACAGATTATCATGCATGTATTATTTCTGAAACTCTTCTCGAAACCATCTTTCTTTTCATTGATGCGCTATTGTAGTTTTCCAAATTATTAAATTTTGTTACTGGACAAAAATAGAGCCTGACAGCAGCTCAGTCCCAAGTGCTTAGGAAAGGAAGGCCCTGTTGTTACTTTCTAAGTCCTCACTAACTTTGTGAATATTTATCTCTTCACTCCAATCTTGAGGACAGCTCAGAGGAATAACTGTTTGCCAAAAAGCAATTGGAAAATTGTGACTTCTAAATTGGTTATTTCTATGCAAAGTGTTCTGGCCTTTTTAGGAGGTGGTGTATTAGGACTTTCTAATTAACTTCAATTTGCAAATCATAGTTGACTCTAATTTGCAAATTCTATGTATTAATTAATCTGAGTCAAGAATAGTTAATATTAAGTGTTGCTTAATCAGGTTACAAAAATAACAATAGTCATCAGCTGGGTGTTTACTGATGCAAAGAATACTTGGAACAAAGTGTGGTCTCAGCAAGACAATAAATGAACACACTCGTGCCTTCCAGAGAAGAAAAAGAAAATACCAAACTCCCACCTGAATAAATCCTTCTGAGGAAGCCATTTTGTCTTAAGACTGATAACGGTCCTATCCACCACAACAACTTAGAGTGAAAGTAGCATCCTGTGATCATTTTTGCAATATTTTAGCTCAAGTCTCTCATGATAACAGGCTATGGTCCTCTCATTTCCATTAACAAAATGCCCAGGGATTTTTTTCCATCTAATGCATTTTATATATTTAAATAGCAAGATTTTCTAGGGTAACTGGATTAATCATCATTAATTTATTGAGTGATTAATACCTGCTAGTCACAGTGCTGGGACAACAGAATATTGAATTGTGCTTCTAGTTTCAACAGCACCATCTATTGGGGACTGGCATCGATGTTAGCTGTCAGTGTTAGATGGGTACAATTATCTTACTAATCATTTGCTAATCTAAAAATAAGACTGGAAAATGTCTTTAGAAGGTAAAGTACATCATCTAATTTGGGGCAGTAGCAATCTGTTCAACAATTCTAACCAGCGGTGAGATGAGAAAAAACCATCAGGGAAAGACACAATGAGTTGAAGGATATACATTGATTATAAATACAATTGTGAGGGGCTGGCCCCGTGGCCGAGTGGTTAAGTTCGCGCGCTCCGCTGCAGGCGGCCCAGTGTTTCGTCGGTTCGAATCCTGGCGCGGACATGGCACTGCTCGTCAGACCACGCTGAGGCAGCGTCCCACATGCCACAACTAGAGGAACCCACAACGAAGAATACACAACTATGTACTGGGGGGCTTTGGGGAGAAAAAGGAAAAAATAAAATCTTTAAAAAAAAAATACAATTGTGCTTTCAAGGGCTTCTCTCCTTGTCCCTGGAGACCATTGGACTTTAGAAGTACCACATCAGCATTCCCACTACCTCTGACGACTGCCTTCCCTGGATCTACAGTACAATCATGGCACCAGAAAGAAATACACAGACGTCAGAATTCAAAATACTTGTGCTCTTTCTAGCCTACCTACTAAATTTACTTTCTTGATCACTTGTCGCTGCGCTTAATCCATTTCTTCATGTCCCCATTAAATGCTGCACTAAGGATGAGATAATATTCTGGATATTCTAGGTATGACATTTATATCAATGTAATCTAAGATTGCAATGAACTTTGATAGCTGCTACAAAACCTCCTGCCCTTTTGTACGTTAAGTTTGAAAGCCAAGAAGATCTTTACTGAGAATTATAAGGTTAATCTTTCAAAAATCTTAATAAATGATTTTATATTTATCCTTGTTTAATATTTTCTTAACTTCAGTTGCAATAGACATATCAACTGTGTTACTGATACTATATTAATTAAGCATCCATTCTTCTATGCTATCAAGAACCGTATTAAAGAGAGCAGACATATTACTGAGTATCGCCAGTAAAGAACTCCTGTCAGTAGATACTATCATTTACTTCTCCAGATTTTTAAAATAGAGTTGCTAAAACTTGTTAAAGATTGATTTAAACATACTGTACTCAATCTAAATGGTGCACACTCTTTTTAAAGAAAGAGACAAAAATCCTATATCAACACATTATTTAATATTTTTCTGAAGATTTTAATTAAGTAATCTAGAAATTTAAAAAATAGAAGTATACAAATTAAAGATGAAAAATAATTGCAATTCTGTTCAAATTGGGTAATTTTACCCCTTATTATAGGTTAAATTGTGCCCCCCTCCAAAAAGAAAATATGTTGAAGTCTTAATCCCCAGTACCTCAGCATTTGACCTTTTTTTGAAGTAGAGTTTTGCAGACATAATTAGTGAAGATGAGGAGTAGGATGGGTTCCTATCCTAATATGACCAGTTCTTATAAGAAGATGTCCGTGTGAAGACAGCGCACACAGGCAGAATGCCCCTGTGATAATGAAGGCAGACTGGAGTGGCACAGCTGCAAGCTAGGAACACCAAAGATTGCCAATGAACCACCAGGAGCTAGGTGGGGTCTGATTCAAAAACAGCAATTCAAAAATGCAGAAATGGAAGTTTCTGTATAATCTGACAAAGGAAGCACCTAAATTTGTGGAACCAGGAGCATTTAACTATGTACTTTTAAGCACAATATCAAGGGACAGCACTTGAACTCAATTTATGAAGGTTTTCTAGCCTTGTTTTTGCCTTCACAGTTACCAATTGCCTGGTTTCTGCTGGCCTTCGTGAAAATCTATTCAGAATTAAACGTAATCCCTGAAGAAATCTTTAGAGCAAATTGTCCCTGATGTCCACAAGCCTTTCACTACTCATACCACGTGGTTCACTGCTCATCCCAAATGTTCAGTAGACATTGGAGCAGTGAGCTCAGTGCCCTCCTCCCCCTTCTTCACTAAGTCTAATTTGGGGGCCCTGCTTAAACCTTTTCCACAGAACATTCAGCAATCGTACCCTTTTCACTGGGCTTCCCTCTCAGAACTAACGCTTTGCCTCGCATTGTATTACTTATTCATTGTCACAACCTGCCTTCCAATTCTGTCACTGGTGTATTATTTATCTCTCTCAACTGAAAAGTTATTTGAAGGCAGAGGCAAGGCCATTTATTTATGCTCTATCTCTTGAGAATTCTAATGATACAAAAAGTAAACCTAGGCAATGTTCTTGAAAAGAAAACAAAAAAGCAAAATTAATCACAATTCAGTGACCATCCAAATGAGAACGCTGGATTTGTGTCATCATAGTCTTTTTTGGTCTTAATAAATAAGTACAGAGACAGAAAAACTGAATACTTCATTGGCTTATGATCACAGAGCAGCTATTACCTGATTGTCTCTTCAGTTGGAATCACCACTAAAATGCTAGGAAGATGCGCCATTCCAGCCTCTAAGAGCAGAGCTTTGTGAAAGCTCTGATGACGGCTTTGTAGCCAAATCCATTCACCTCACCACACAGTAGAAAATGAGTGAATCTTAAATAAGTAATTTAGAACTGATTTAGAAATCCTACCAGTTTCCATAGCCAAAAAAGCAATAAGAGAAAGCGATGTTAATGGACAGTTATGGCACGGGTTGAATCCCATGAGTGAAGGTACTGAGCATTCTGAGTGGAATAGGGATGGATTTCCAGCCTCACTCTTCATTGTAATTAAGACCAGCAGGAGGACAAGAAAAGCAGAAAATACAGGGATGACTTGGAAATAATTGTAAGTGCTTCATGGAGACTGCCTGAAAATCGTAAGATTCTAGTGATTATCAGAAACTGACTAGTTTCCAGTCATCTTGTATTAAAAAGGACTCACTGGGATACCTATACGAACAGCAAGAGTTTAGGGAGAAAAATGGAAGAATAGACAAGTGAATATTGAGAATATTGGTTTTGGTAACATTTTCCTTTTATTGTCATTTTCCCTCCTTTTAATTCTGATACTCATCCCTTCTCCAGCCACATTAAGTGAATAGAGGTCAGACTAGCAGCCCCTTCACCAACCCAGGCAATCTGCTGGTACTCTCTTTTGTCTCATCTTTTAGATACTATACCCATGTTGATACACTTCTCCAGAAGTTTCTTATGATTCTCACCAGGCATAAGTGAATACCCAACGTGTCTAACTTGTTTGCAACCCTCTTTTCCTCCTGCTAGTTATCTTAAGGCTTTGTGAAATAAAAAGAAACGCCTCTTAATCAAAAGATTGAGAACCCATGCCAGAGGCTGCTGACCCCTTAGATATAGGAAAGAATTTCCTAGCAGGGAAGGTTGTTAAACGTCAAAATGATTTAGCAATAAAGGTTGTGGAATCAGCTCCCACACAAATCTTCAAATCGAGGATAAATCACGACCCTGCAGAACTGTGGATACAAGATCACTTTTGAAAAGGCAGGGTAGACTAGTTCAGCGCCAAAAATTATCTAGTGTAAAAAACCATCAATGGTACAAAGACAAACATCTGATTCTTTCCAGTGCCAGCAATGGATTTATCCAGCCAGTTCTCTACATCCAACTTAAAAGAGTGAAATGGAATTAAGCCTCACCCTGACTTAAGCACATTACACATGATCCTTCCAGACAAGCCAGCTTCTTTTACTTAAAGAGATTGTTTTGTCTTTCATGGAACTTTCCCAATTCCTTAGTCTGTGTGGGCTCCAGGAGAGTCTAACGGAGATGGAAACTCATCAAGTTCTGATACGCCTCTTAGTTCATGGAACTGGTTGGCTCCGTTGGGGGTGAATCAGAGGGTCATGGCTGAGATCTGCTTACCCAGAGTATGTGCTGCTGGAGTTAAACACTGGTAGGAGCACTTAAATAGTACATGTTTTTGAAGGTTTCCTAGGCAGTTTACTGGGAGAAACCCATTTTTTTTTTTAAGGTATACTTTTTGTTGAGGAAGATTGGCCCTGAGCTAACATCTGTTGCCAATCTTCTTATTTTTTTCTCACTAAAAAAAAAAAAAAAAAAAGAAGGTGAAGAAGAATTTGTTCCAGATACCCAGGACAACGTGGTGATCTCCAGATGAGAGAGAAAGGAAGGACAGAAATTTTAGATATTAATGCTGGCTAAACTGGCACAGGAGAGACCTCCCCCACATTTCAATCATCCTATCTTCTGCCCCTGAAAATATATTGGGGCATGAACCATGGATTTCTGGACTTGTGGTAAGGCCTTCTCTAAGTTTGAGAAAAATATGCAAAAATAATATATTTTCCAGAATAAGGCAAAGCATCTTTAGATAAACAGGATGAATTGTCTCCAACATCAAAAGCTTCAATGGATGAACTCGGTTTAATTTACTTCAACAAGGATCACAGAAGCTACAAAACTGAATGAGATCCAGCATCAATCCTCTAGCAATTTATCAATCCTCTGGCAATTTCTAGCAGGGAATTTGGTCTTATAAATTGGTGGTCCCATAGAATGTGGCAAAAAGCTCTGAGAAAGGTCTGCATTTGAATCTCAAAATTAGCTTACAGATTCCTGCCACCAGGTACAGCTGTGGAGGAACAGCTGCGTGAGGGTACTCTCTATCTCAACTAAGAGTACCCAGAACATTTTCCTTCTTAGAATTATATCGAGAAGCGAGTTCTTAATGAAACTGGTATAGCCTAAACATGCTTCAGATATTTTGTCTAATGTCTAACTCTTTATTCAAATATGTATTCTCAAATAAAAATAACACCAATTTAAATGTTTTATGAGATATTACAAAATATTACAAAACAATAAGAATTGTGCCCTCTCCAAAAATTATTATGAGACAAAAAGCATCAGATTTCCATATTATCTTTCTATCATCTATCTCAGAAGCAGCCTTTACGTGTCATGTGATCTGCCACTTCCTCACTCTGGGTCTGTAGGAACTTCTGACAGTTGAACAAGGGCAACACTGTTTGCTAATGCATCTGGGTTCAGCCTCAGAATTCCCAGAATTCATCACAGTTTGCTCTAGGCATCGCTTACCAACAAAACTATGAGATTAATTGTACTAGATGAGACTCATTGCCATCATAGATTGAGATGGAAGAAAACACCAAAACAAAAAGAAAGGTAAAACACCTTATCAGTTTGCATAGTGATCTCAGTTTAAGAAAAACAAATTTGCAAGCATCTCTTTGGATCTGTGGAGAAGAAACCTCCTACAATGTGTCTAGCAATAAAAGTATAATGAAGAATGATAACTAATCATTAGGGAAATGCAAATCAAAACCACAATGAGATATCACCTCACACTCATTACAATGGCTGTTATCAAAAAGACAAGAGATAACAAGTGTTGGAAAGCATGTGGAGAAAAGGAACCCTTGTGCACTATTGAGTGGGAATGTAAATTGGTGTACACACAATGGAAAACACCATCGATATTTCTCAAAAAATTAAAAATTGGAATACCATATGACCCAGTTATTCCACTACTGGATATTTATCCAAAGAACATGAAATCACTAATTCAAAAGATATATCCACCCTTGTATTCACTGCAGCATTATTCACAATAGCCACGACACGGAAGCAACACAAGTACCCCTCAACAGATGAATGAATAAAGAAGATGTGGTGTATACACACAATGGAATACTACTCAGCCATAAAAAAGACAAAATCATGCCATTTGCGACAACATGGATGGACCTTCATGTTATTATGACAAGTGAAATAAGTCAGACAGAGAAAGACAAATACTTTATGATTTCACTCATATGTGGAAGATAAACACATAGATAAGGAAAACAGATTGGTGGTTACCAGAGGGAAGGGGGTAGAGACAGGGCAAAAGGGCTAAAGGGGAACATGTATATGGTGATGTATATAAACTAGACTATTAGTGGTGAACATGATGCACTCTGTCCAGAAACTGAAATATAATGATGTACACCTGTAGTTTACAAAATGTTATAAGCTGATATGACCCCAACAAAATAAAAAAAAAAGCCAAACTGACAAATCAAAGCCAAAGAAAATCTGATTTGAGAAAAAACCTTACAGTGTCATTGTAGGTATGCCAACAGATGTAGTATCCTCACTAAAGAAAAATAAATCATTTAAAAGTGAAAAAAAAATCGAAAGTAGAATTCCTATGTGCTCCAGCAATTCTACTTCTGTGTATTATCTGAAGAAAACAAAAACACACTTACTCAACAAGATATCTGTACTCTCATGTTCCTTGCATCATTATTTCCAATAGTCAAGACATGAAAACAACCGAAGTGTCTATCAGGGGATGACCGGATGAAGAAAATGTGTACATATGCACACAACGGAATAGATACGGATGCAATGGAATATTATTTGACCATAAAAAAGAAGGAAATCCTGCCATTTGTGACAACATGGAGGGACCTTGGAGGTATTATGCTAAGTGAAATAAATCAGATAGAGAAATACAAATACAGTCATGTGTCACTTAATATGTTCTAAGAAATGAATTGTTAGGAGATTTCGTCATTGTGTAAACATCATAGAGTGTACTTACACAAACCTAGGTGGTAGAGCCTACTACACAGCTATGCTATATGGTACTCATGTGATGGGACCACCATCACGTATCCAGTCTGTTGTTGACCAAAATGTTGTTATGTGGTGTGCGACTATACTGTATGATCTGTTATATGCGGAATGTAAAAAAAAATTGAGCTCATTGATAGAGAGAAGAGATTGGTGATTGACAGAGGTGGTGGGGGGGACAGTGGGAAGTGGGTGAAATGTGTGACAAAAGGTACAAACCAGCTTTGTGCCAGCTGTACAATAAATAATTCCTAGGGATGTAATGTACAGCATGTTGACTATAGTTAATAATACTGTATTGCATATTTGAAAGCTGCTAAGAGAATAAATCATGAAAGTTCTCATCACAAGAAAAAAATGTGTTAACAATATGTAGTGATGAATGTTAACTAGGCCTTGTGGTGATCATTTTGCAACATATACATATATCAAATCATTATGTTGTACACCTCAAACTAACATAATGTTATATATCAATTATATATCAATAATTTTTTTTAAAAAAGAATGAAAATAATAATGACAATAGCAACGATGGGTAACTTTTATTAGAGGATTCTCTGTGCTTCCATGAGGTATTTCATTTGAATCTCATAATAAAACTCTGAGTTACATAGCTATTATTAATTCCATTCACCTATGAAAAAACTAAATTAGAGAGACATTGTCACAAGCCAGCAAGTGTCAGAAGGGGCTTCTGTGTAGTGAGTTCTTAACTTCGGTGCTACAGAGCAAGGATGAAGTCTCATTATACCCTAGACATAATTAATTGTAGAGTGCCTAATCATACTATTTTAACTTGAGGATATTGCTATTGTCATTTTTTTCATATATCAATATTATCTTATTAGGGTTTTGATAGATTCAATTTGATATACTTCAATCCTTTGAGCATCATTTTTTTTTCAAAACAATTTTTTTTCTCAAACTATCTTCTACTACAGGACACTAATCTCTAAGGCTGTGTGGAATTACTGCATTAAGAATATATTCTTCAGAACTCAGGGCAATGAGAATCGTTACTCTGCCCCCGTTTTTAGCGTGATCTGAGAGAGCTGGTGCTGGCTGATCCTGGCTGGTAAGAACTGGAATCCCCAAGGTGTTAGAACTAGAAGTTTGCTTTCATGCTATTTCAACAAAACATCATTATAGTCGAATGCCCACCAAATGATCCTTATTTTACATATAATTTAGTTTATTGTATGATAGTTAAAATTGTCAGGAGACCCTAAATATCATAGTCACTTTACTGCTATATTATTTTATATATTTGAGGAGCTTGTGAACTGGTTAGTTTGCTACTGTTTTACAGAGTGCAGTCAAAGTGAGGACTCTGGAGAGACTGGAAGGGCCTGAGTTTCTGCACTTACAAGGTGAAGGGTCAAAATCTGGATCCTGCTATTTCAAGAAGTCTCTTGACAGCTTACCAACACACTTTCTTCTGTTTATGCCCCTACCACGTATGTGATTTCTCCTCTGTCCTTCCTAGGAAGGTGTTTGTTGTCTTACCATTGAATGAATTAAAAAAAGATAGGATAAATCGCATGTGGAATTCAGTCTTAGGATTCTACAGTATATTATGTGGATTAAGAAACATTCCTAGCCTATAACCTATAACATAAATCAACTAAAAGATGATGAATATGCAGCTTAAGTGTTTGTTTCACTCCACCCCAGAACTCTTTTTTAGAGTCTATGACGTAAAAGGAATTTTGCTATGTATTTCAACTGTAATGGTTAATATATTGGTATAATGGAGCATGTAAACAAATTCTTTAAAACATGCAATATTTAAGCACAGAGCTGGAAGTATCTTTGTTTTAAATCATTTTACCTTTTACTAATGCTTTCCTTAGTTGACTGGGTTTAAATCTAATGGTCATACATATTAATTGACAGGTTTGTCAGACAAGTTTTCTTTGATTCATCCTAATTAGTATAGTGAGATTTTTAAAGGCCAGATCAGCATTTTAAACACCGAATATATTTTTGCCTATATGTGTTCAGGCAAGTAAAAAAATCTGAAATATTGTGAATATGATTTCTTATCCATTTCCTATATATTTTTTATAGTCTAATGGACAAAGTGGTTTACTTTCTATTTGTCATATTGGTTTATTTTCTAATTCTTCCTAAAATAATAGAAATTCTACAGTCATTCTACCATCAGCCCTTTACTTGTGCTTTTTATTCCAAACTTGACAAATATTTCCCATATTTCTTCTCAGATTACAAATCATCCAATCTTCTGAGTGTGGCTAAATCCTTCTCAAACGAGATCATCCCAACATCACTTCTCCTTCCTCAGACTGTTTCAGCTAATATTGTCTGCACCACCAATTAGGGGTAATCATAAGATATTCTGTGTTGGTTTGTTTCATACATATGTGAATGTATCCCCACAATGATTTAAGTTTTTTAGGGCAAGAGTTGTTTAAAAAGTCAGTATTTTTCTGCCCCTTTATGTATGTAAGAAATACTTGACCAATTCTTTTAAAATGAGTATCTATATGGATTTTGAACTTAAGGTTTAGTTTTACAAATTTTGAGTATTACTATTTTTTTAAATTTTTTGATTCACTTGGAGAAGTCCAAAAAATTATTCAGAAAATTAACAGGGACCTCTAGCCTTAGTGAACCCTTTAAACTTCCCATTGCTCCTTCAAAATGCTTATTTATCTCTCTATATTTGGTAAGACAACTTTTAATCTGAGGAAAATGGAATATTTTAAAGTTGACAACTTGCTTCAAACCAAAGTTAACCTGTCTAGTTAGCTAACTCATTAAGTTGAATTTCTACTCTCGTGCTTCTCAAAGCCAAGCTGTTCTGAGATGATAAGGATCTCAGCTGAGCTGACAGGAACCACAAGGCAGCTGTTTTATTCTTATATCCTACGCTCTCCTCTCCTCTTACCAAAATCCTGTTCCTTACTTTTGGGGGTCTGTAATTATTACTCAAGTTAGATCTACTTCAGATCTTTTCTACCTGCACGTATATTGGCCCAATTCCCATTCCGCACCTTCTGTATCTATATCTTTCACATTCTTTAAGGACACTCTCTTATTTTCTTCTTTTCTTCCATTTTCCTATCAGTGCACTGGAAAATACGTGAGACAAGTTTAGAAGCAGGTCTAGTGTTGAGGGATAAATTGTATCCCTCCCCAAATTCGTATGTTGAAGTTCTGACCCCTAGCCCCTCAGAATGGGACTGTATTTGGAGATGCGGCCTTTAAAGAGGTGGCTAAGGTAACATGAGGTCATTAGAGTGGGTCCTAATCCAATATGGCTGGTATCCTTCTAAGAAGTAGAGGTGAGGACACAGGCAGACACAGAGGAAAGACCATGTGATGACAAAGGGAGAAGGCAGCCATCTGCAAGCCAAGGAGAGAGGTCTCAGAAGAAACCTTGATTTGAACTTCTAACTTGTAGAACTGTGAGAAAACAGATTTCTGCTGTTTAAGCCACCCAACTCTGGTATTTTATTATGACAGCTCTAGCAAACTAACACATCTACTAAATTCCTATGTTCAAGGGCAGGAAACCCATGACCCATGAACAATAACTGGACACCATAAGAAACAAGGCAAGTATGGCAGATTGAATTTTCCAGAAATGGCCTCCATGCCATCTGGTCCCATATGCTCTTACAGGATCTTGCTCTTTCCCCTATCAAAAGATAGAACTTATGTCCCTTCCTTTTGAGGCTAGATGGACATTTTAGACTTTCTCAATTAATAGAGTTCAGCAGAAGTGACAAAATAGGAAAGGTGAAATGACTCTTCCAGGCTCTCTCTCTTTTGTCTTTGGAGCTCTGATGAGCCCACCATGGTAGAAAGACCAAATAGAGAGAGAGAGGATCCAGGAGTGTCCATTGTTCCACCTACACACTAGCTGTTCAAATCTTCCCCATCCAGGCATTAGACATGTGAGTGAAGAAGCTATCAAGAAGCTCCAGCCCCAGAATCATCTAACAACCTTATGAGAGACCTCAAGCTAGAATCATTCAGCCAAGCTGCTTGCAAATTTCATATCCACACAGACCATGAGAGATAATACATCATTACTATTGTTTTAAGCCACTGAGATTTGGGATGGTGTTTTAGGCAGCAGTTTTTACCCAGAATACTAAGAATACCTTGCATAAACAAAAATAATTCCAGAGTAATGAATGTAATAGAAGAAAACTTACGATGATTATGCAATTATAGGATGTACACTCTGCTTACTCTCTGCTGGCTCCCCCAGAATCTTGTCTCAGAACATCTCTGATTGCCATGTGCCCCATGAGGCTGACCCTGCAGGCTCTATCTCCTGGGCTCTTTGCTGCCTGGGTTCCCACTGGGTTTGGTCAAGAGACAAAAGAGAGGATGCCAGGAGGAAAGAGAAACAGAAGTATGTCTTCTTTCTTATCTGGCTTTGGGCCTCATCACTGTCAATAGCTGGGTCCCTCCAAGATCACAGCCCCCACGTGGATCCCATGCTCCAATGTCCTAGACATGGCCAGGCACTGGAACCACTATCTAGTCACCTTCTCTATCCAGTCCAAGGGAGCCTACAAAACTCTCAGTGTCCTTAGTCTCTGATTCCTCCTGCCCTTGCCTGTTTTTGTAACCTAGCCCATATCTCTAACTTAATTTTAATTAAATCCTCTTTATTTGAAACATGTGGGGTGAATTTTGTTTCCTATTAGGACCCTCATTACCAGAGTGGGAAGTCATCCTTAACAAGACTTTAGACCTATGACAGGAGAGGACATAAAGAAAAACACTGGCAGACATTTAAAAAAATACATTAAAAATACATTTAAAAAAGGTTTTATGAAGTTATGAATGATACAAACAAACTCAAAGGCAAGCAACAGAGCCAAATATTTGACAATCCTAAAATATATAACAGATAAATTCTTAGCATTCTTAAAATCCATAACAAAAAATACTTCTGTTAATCACTAAGAAAAATAACTTAGAAGGAAAAGGTGGGCAAATGAAATGAGCTGGCCTTTCTCAAAAAGAAAATCATAAATAGTCATTGCCTGTAACAAAAGGAATTTGGCTTCACCAATTACCAGAGAAAGGCAAATTAATGTATTGATAACAAAGTATTTTCACTGTAAGTTAGGTGAACTCAACAAACATTGGTAGTGCCTTGTGCAAAAACACAAATATGCATTTATGTACAGTGAACTGCTGTTCATTATACCAGCAGTTGGAAATCTAAGTTCTCTTAATAAAAAAATGGCTAAAATATGGTACAGTAATATTATGGTATTTCATGTAATTGCCGAGAAGAGTAAAGTAAGATTTATATGCAGATAAAGAATGACGTACATCAAACATTGTAAAAGGAATCAATAGATCAATTAATAATATGCATGGTATGATCCAAATTAGGTTAGAAAAATAGTGACGTGGTATTGATAGAAATAATAGAATCTACGAAAGCAATAGAAATAGAGCTGTATGAGAAAACGTCGAGGTACTTATAGTTGTATATCCACAGGCCTGGAATGATACATAAACGCTGATTGTTTTTAATTTGGGAGGGTTTTTGGTTGAGAGACTAATAGAAACTTCTACTTTTTCCTTGATATAATGTGTATTGCTTACCTTTTTTTTTTTTCCTACCATAGCCCTCTACTACTTGTATATTTTGAATATCAGAAGAGACCAATGCCAAGAAAGAGTTACGTTCTTGAAAATGTCTACAAGAGTCTCTCAAAGTGTCTAGTGGTCTCCTCACTCATTCTGTTCTTCCTAATTCTACTTCTCACCAAGAACTAGCATTCAATATAAATGCACAACTATTCCTATCAATCTTTAAAAAAAATTTTGTTAAATTTAAATAGTACTTTTTTATCCTTTTTTTCACTATATATGTGCTGTATTTGCATTATATTCTGTTTAAAAAGATTTTGTCTCCAAAATGTCACGTTAAGGGAAGGAGGGAGGGAAGAGGATGAAAGGGGTGATGAAGCACATCTATATGGTGACGGATTGTAACAAATTTTGTGTGGTGAATATGATGTAATCTACACAGAAATCAAAATATAATGATGAATACCTGAAATTTACATAATGTCATAAACCAATGTTACCACAATAAAAAAGTTAAATTTTAAAAAAGGGAAAATTAAACTGAAGACCCAATATATTTCCGTGCTAGAACTGTCCAAAGACAAACCATAAAGGGAAGCAAAGTTTATCTTCATGTCTTCAGTGTCCCATGGGTTCCTCTTTTAGCACCTGCTTTCTAGCAGAGTCCCAATTAGTGATCATCGTCACCTATGAGAGCAGAGTGCCCTGACTTTATTTCTCAATTCTGTCATTCTTTTCAAGTAGTTTTTGGTCAATAAAAAGGGAAATTTATGGATTTTAATTCTATTTCATTATGCGTTAAAGGATGGAATTGAAATAACCTGACCTGAGTAGTAGTACAAAGAAAGAAAAACAAACAGTGGACCTACCCTAAAAGACTAAAATTTCACCTAAGATAAATTTTGGAAAATTTGGCTATTCCTGGATCTATTACCAGCTCTGTGCCTGCAGGCTTCTATTTGACAATTTAAAAAACATTTCTGTTGTAGTACAGTCTCTTTCAAGAAGGAAAATAAGTTAGGGGATGCACAGGTACTTAAAATCTGAAATAGATTTGCAAATACATTTTAAGAAAGCAGCTAATAAAAATCCAAACATGATGGCACAGCTTGAAACCAAAATCGGTGCACAATTCTGATGACAGTTCCCAAAGATTTTCATTAAAAACTTTTTCTTTGCTTAGTTCTTCTAATAATTCACCATTTTTGCTGAGCAGCCCCAATTCTCACAAATGGATTTACTGCACCATGAACTCAAACCGGCTCATTGTATCAGTAACTTCTTCCATAAACGTGAGAAATATATTTTTAAAAATACGGGAAAACTTTTATAGATGTAGAATGTTTGTGTATGTACAATTTCTGTTAATTTATACGATCACTCATTTATCATAACTCAATGATCCGCCCACCCATTTTTCTGGTGCTTTTACAATGCCTTTCACTTCTTTAGGATATCCTAATGCCTCACCTACATTTTGCAATTACCAACAAGTAGTCACTCTTCTCCTGTTTTTTGATTAAGCTTTCACGGCAGAATCATAAACTTAACTCTCCCATGCAAAATCACCTAATGCTCCTCTGCCTTTCCACTTATCATCTGGAAAACCCATTACTATGTTCCATGTTTCACGTATTCATGAATTCCATGCATTCCCATCTTTGGACCTTGCTTATATCATTTCTGCCTCATTGGAATACACTTTCTCCTGTCAATTTCACATGTTCAAAACCTATCCATCTTCCATCACTCTCTCAAAAGCAATTCAGAATGAATTCACCATTCCATGGGAATTCTCTCTCTCTCCTCTCCCTTATATTGCTTCTGTCATGAAAATGTGATATATCCTAACTTAATTACCATTTTTAATCTACATTCTTTTATCTTCCTTGGTATACAAATTTCTCTGAGGACAAGATCTATGCCTGATTTATTTTTAAATTCTAGGCCATGCCTAAAATAAGTGTTCAATAAATATTTCTCAATTTATCAACATTTTGTAAACAAACACCTTTAGTTTTATAATACTGTGTTTAAAAAGCATGATGGTTTAAGAATCCAGAGCACTTTACATATATTACACCATGCTACACTGAAAATTATAAAACTGAAACAGAATTATCTGACTTTCCCAAGATTATATAGAAAATTTGACTTCTGTTTTGAAGACAGTTTGTACTGAATCTCTTAAAGTGCAAATTAAGTACTGCATTAACTATCATGTTCTTAAACACATCACCCTGAGCTTACAGTGGGCTTTGAGATGCAGCATTAGGCTATTTCATCCTTCCCCATGATGAGAGATTTCATCTCACTTTCAGTCATTGCTGAGCATTCATAAGCTTTCATCAGCTTATGTTTTAACAGAGATAGAATCTGAGTCTTGAGCAATTAGAGCAAACATAGCCACCTTAATAAGATGGCTTTTAAAAAGTGCCTTCCCTAAGCTACTCCTCAATATAAATTCTACCATTGATCCATAAAAATCACAGTGTGCCATTTCTTAAGATGTCTTTAATGTCTCTCTCTTTCCCTGTCCCTTCTTCTTCCCTTCTCCCTATCCTTTAGAAATTCCCATTAAAATCCAAATATGCATGAGCAGAGTCGTACCTTAGTAAGGTTTCAGTTCAATAATTCTTATTGAGCAAACCATGCCATCATAGATTCTGGGAACATAGAGATAAACAAAACACAGTGTCTGTCCTCAAGGGTAGCACAATGCGTAAACTGTTACGATAAAGATGTAGAGAAACACAGATGAGATAGTATTCATTCTGCCACAGGGGATGCCAGACAGGGCTTCTAACAGGTGTTGATAAATGAACTGGGCCCTAATACAGCTCTATCCTGAGTGGACAGCATAAGGGACAGGGCACTGACATTGGTGGAAACTGATTAAGTGAAAATACAGCGGTTAACAGTGAAAAGCATGCTTACAGAGCAGCCTGTGGCAAATACTCCTTACATAATTCATCTTCAATTTCACATTGTTCCGGTGTACCATCTGATGCTGCTGGAGGGCAGAGAGCGCGTAGAGGAGGGGGATGGAAGAGAGAGGTGAAGTGATGCATGGTGAGAGGGAAGCTACAGCACAATGACAAATCTAGACAAGAAGAAGGAGAGGGCTGTTAGAGAAGACAGAAGATGCTAGGAATGACTTTATTTTACATCACAAAGTGAGCGAGAGACAGCAAAACAATATGTAGAATGAAATTCCTATGGTGATGATTCCAAACCCTCCTGGAAACCTCAGACTCTGTGATGTGGATCTTTACTTTATTTGCAATATCTCACAAATTCTTAGAAGTAGTGAACTTTGAGTTCTATAGGATAGACCAAACTTTTGACCAGAGTGATTTTATCTTAGTATGGTGAGACAGGTATATCATTACATATAATTAAATCTTTAAGTGGAAATATCAATAGTTCCTAATTAATCCCTCTGGCTAGAATATGAAATATTCCACAACAGAAAGTTCTTGGAGGTGGGGCATGGGTAAGTTAAAAGGCCTTTGATGTCATACAAATTGTAGATCATCAATTTAAGTGAATATCCAAAAAGACAAATATCAAGGAAAATGTGGGGGAGTGGAATAGGTGGGAACGACTAATGGAAATAATGTCTTGTAGTTTAAAAACAATTTTTCAGACAAAAATAACTTTTTTTTTCTTTTTTTTTTTTACAGCACAGTGCACACAAGGCATTTAGGGATCGCTGAGGTTTTCCTCACCAGCTATATGCCCTTGAACAAGTCCTAGAGTCCTTCAGGCTCTAAGTTTCAGTTCCAGGTCAGCTTAGTGAGCACGCCTCCTACCGCCTGGGGGGTCCCCAAGATCCAGTGAGATAGTGATCCACTGGGTCACTTCCCAGTAAAAAGGATAATGCTGGAAGCGTGGTAGGGCTCAGTGAGCACTGTGTTATAGACTCTCCTAATCACTGGAGGTTAGGAAGCGTTGCTAGATGACCTCTTGCCAAGAATGCTACAGAGAGCCTTCACCCACTGGTCAGGCGGGACAAATGCACTAAGAGTCAATGAAATCCACCTGTGAGAGCAAAATAAAATCCCTGATGGAACTTCACAATCAAAATCAACAGCCGCTACCGTACTTTCCTTGGAAAGGAGGATAGAAAAAGTCTTTAACTTTCATCCACTTCAAGTACAGAGGACTCGGACATCAGCAGCTTTGTGGAGTCCACATCCGTCCCAGCTCCTGCCAGCAAGGTGAGCACCGGCATCCCTACACAGGTGGACAGTGGTTTTTCAAAATGAGTCTGCAGCTCCGTCTAAAGAGAAGATGGTTTGAGTAATGCTATCCACCATGGATCTAAGGAGAGCAGTGCACTTTCGCCTGCTTTGTTATTTAATTTCTACCAAGGCATCTCTATTTTCAGCACTGACAGTTCCGTTTCTACCGGCTCAGGCTGTGAGTGCAGAGCGCTTGAAATGGCTGTGGGTGACCTCCCTCCCGCCTCACCTGCGAGGGAAGCGGCCGCTCAGGCAGGGGATCTAACCTGGAGAAGGGTGAGGAAGGGGATGGATTTACTACGAACCCTTCACGCCTTGCTTACCAAAATCAAACTGACTCCCTCCTCCCAGATTGCCTTAAAATGTTTAACGTTTTGAAATTCAGATTCGCTGAACGTGAAGACATAAACAAGCACTTCCCTCCCCGTCCTTCCTAGCCACCTGTGGTAGCTGTCTCCCTAAGAGCCTGGCCCGGCAGTCGCTTCTCTTTCCTCGCAGTTTGAGTCGGTGGAGATGGACGGGTGAGTAGTGAAAATGGAGCTTCCCGCCATGCATGCCAGTAAACACTGGGCTGGATTGCTCCTTTCCGCTTTGTGGAGAGCGATGGCATTCTCTTTCCAACTGCATAAATTAGAACTGCTGCACAAAGTCTGCACCATTGAGCTCTAACATGCCAGCGTGGCTTGAAAAGCGTATTTCTAAAACCATTTGTGAAATAAAGGAAATTTAAATATGTGGAATTTAAGGAAGGCCGCTCTCCCTTTTTGAAGAAATGCAAATAGTATAGGGATCAGGGCACGTGATGTCTTTTGTCTGTTCTCTGGGGAAAATTTGCTGCCCCAGCTCAGCCAAAGGCAACCTTACAGAATCAGTATAAACCTATTACCACTTCTCCAAAACAACTGCAATAACTTCAATACCAGAAGAAATTCCCAGGGTCTCTTTTGGAAAAAAGGAGCACGATGTTTTAAAGTACCGTGGATGGCAAGCAGGCAGCTTTGTTTCTTTGCAATGCCTCCACACAGCACGTGCTCAACAGAGCTTGCAGCCTGGTCATCTCTGCATGTCAGCATCACCTATGCCACAGGGCATTTCTAGAAAATAATAACCGCAGCTACATTCACAGAACCTTCCTATATCTTTCTTCGAGAGCACCGCATGCACTAACTCAGCAAATCCTTAAAACAGCCTGTTGACTAGGCACTATTTTTATCCTCATTGTAAATACAAAGATGTTACAGGAGCAGCCAAGGTCAGAGAACTAATAAGTGGAGAAGGCAGTCTGACTCCAGGGCCCACCCTCTTCACTTCCAAACAGCACGAGCAATGAGACATCAGTAACATGGATAAAGTCATGAGCAACAGAGGATGAACTTTGAGAAAGAAATTCAGGCTGCGGGCTTGACGTTTGATTGTGGTTGAACAAATCGTAGCCTTTCCTCTCTTGATCTTTTAATGCTCCGCACTTAGCAGAGTGACTGGTCAATAGCGGGTGTTGAATAAAAATGTGTCACATGAATCAATGCGAAGAGGAGCATCATCTATGATAAGGCTGTTGTTGAAGAGGCAGAATCAGTACGACACCTAAAAGTATATGAGCAGACTTGACACAATCCTAGGACATTATTTTAATAGCAAAGAGAAACTTGGCCTCTTGGTGGAGTGATTAAGCTCTGATAAATTAATTTAACCATCTCAACTTCAAATGACTTAGTATTAGGGTCCAACAATGCATATCTAATTAGTGCCTGACCTAAAATATTTACACACACATGCACACACAATGAATACTCTATGCCCAATAAACACTCAGAAAAGGTAAGCTTATCTATCTACCATCTATCTATCCAATCACCTATTTAGCTATTATCATTTATTGATCATTTATTTATCTAGCTGGGGATGTGCAATGGTGGGTATACTTATTAACATGTAAGTCTTCTGTATAGACTACGTAGGATATGTGCACTCTATATTAATACTATGAAAAAGCAAATAGGGAGATATTTATAAAAACACCTAAAATTTGTGATGATTAGAATATTAGCATTTCCAATGTTTGGTTGGATGATTGAAAGGGGGTTGGTTTGTCAAAAGGAGCACACTCTATAATTATAAGACAAATAATAAAAGGTCACTGACAATTGGTGAGTCATTTTTTTAAGCCAGTTACTTCATTTATTTTAAATTATTGCACAAAATAATATTTTATTCTTAGGTACAGCCTGCTATGAGCTGTAAGCCAAAATGACACACTTAAAATGTGTCCAAAGGTTAATTACAAATGAATGCTGCCAAAAATATAAGAAATTAGCAACTGAAAGTCAACTATGTGTTACTATACAGGCAGCTAAATATGGAAAGAAAACTAATATTGAATTGTTGGAAAGTGAAGATAAATTGAGTGACAGTTGGTCAAGTGCCTCAGTTTTCTCTCGCATACAACGAGGACAATATCCTTGAGCTCTACTTCCTCAAAATGGCAAGATTAATTAGGATTTGTGAGGAATTTGTAATACCTGAGCTTAGAGAAAGGTGACAAGTAGCATCTAATTCTTCAAGTGTTATTTAATTTGAATCGTAAATAAGGAAATGGAATGTATTTCACCAAAAGTGTAACTTCTGTCAATAATGACTGAATAATTAAAGGATGAACCAGAAACAGCTCTACTGATTTTTTCATCCTTTACATAAGTAGGTTTTCTTTTCTCTTAGCTTTTACCCTGGAGAAGCATTATGTGCAACCTGGTTTCCTTTCTGTACAGAGGGAACAAATACTGAAGAATGATTAAAAAAGAATATCAGAAGGAGCTCTAATACAAAATTACATGGAATGTTGTCTGAGCGCTGATACTATTCTCTAGAGAGCTGATGTCTAGACTAACGCTGTTTCCTGAGGATTTGATTTCAGGTTAAGTCAGGGCAGTGGTTCTCAAACTTTAACAAGCATTTGAATCACCTGCAGGGTCCGTTAAAACACAGAGTTCCAGGTTCAGGAAGTCTAGGCAGGGGCCTGAGGATTTGCACTTTTAGTAAGTTCCAGGTGACACGGATGCTGCTTGCTGGGAACCACAGCTGAGAAAGATTGAGTTAGGAAATCCAATGGTTTCCAAACTGGAGTCCAGTTGGTTCTCCCAGGAAGCTTTTTCAAAAGTGCAGATTCCTGTCCCTGGCCAGGGTCCCAAGAATAAAAATTTTGGGGATGTATGATTTAATAATCTGCCCTGGTTTTATGCTCATCAGGTAACCTTGACTCATAGGAGCGAAAAAGCTAGTAAACCAAAAACCATTCCTTTCAGAGCTATTGAATCAGGTAGCCAAGGGCTGCATCAAATCTTAATGGGTTTTATACATTCAGAACCTCTGCCTCGCTCATCTGTGGTCGCCTTCTGGTTCAGTACGCATGCCAATGACATTGCCATGTAGCATGTTTTAATTTCCTAGAAGAGTGCAATCTTCAGTCCTATTGGAAAGACCCTCTATTAGTTCTCTCCTGGAAGCACCCAAAGCAAGAGAGAGGCAGTATGGCATACATAACGTTCAAAAGAACAGATTCTGGAGCCCGAGTACCTGGGTTTGAACCTGACTGTCATTTGCCAGCTGTGCTAACCTTGGGCAAAGTTTCTACACTCTCTTAGTTCCCTTGTGTGTAAAATGGGGATAATAATACCTCCCCAATAACGACTAAGTCAATTAGAATGTGCACAGTGCCTGGAGTAGAGACAGACATATTTTAAGTGTTATATAGTTTTTTTAAATGTATGATTGGATGCTATTGAGTAAGAGGTTTTAACTAATACAACTATGACTTTTCAAACAATGTTTTCCTAAAATAGCTTATGTTCTTTCAATGAAGAGTTATTGCTCTCCTCCAGGTGGCATTCAAATATAGGTGGGGCAAGCTCTAGATCAGATTATTCTAGATGAGGTCCATGATTGGATGAGCAGACAATGTGACATTTCAAATCACCCAGAGAGGCAGATCTCTAAATGCCTGAGGGCTTTTCTCAAATCCTTGGCTCTTGGTGTTTTCTCCTTCTTGATCTGCCATATGTCCCCCTTCTGTTCAGACTCTCTGATTGCCACAAGATCCCAAAAGTCCTCTGTAAACAAAATCAAAAGAAAAGGACCAGTCCAACATGTAATTGGAATTGGCAGCTACATACACTGTCTGATCCTAAGACTTTAGGGAGTAAATGTTTTCCTGACACTTAATTGCTCTCTGTAAGTGTCATTTGTTTAACCTTTCTACTGGCCTTTTAGAATGCAAACAATACTAATAACAAACATAAACAGTACTAAAAATGATAACTTTTAAATAAAGGCTTATCACTCAATAAGCATTTATCCCTGTGGATAGATTTACAGGTTTCGTTCAGAATCTGAGAGTAGTGACCCTTGTGTGTTCTAGTGATGTCCAAAAAAAAAAAGGGTAAGGGAGAAGAATTAGGGTAAAGGATGGATGCTGAAAATATTAACACAAAGTTGAAGCTGGATCTCACAGTTTTCCCCCCTTCTCAGATAATGTAATGATCATCACTTGAGTATAAATTTTTATTGTCACTTCTTGTTTTAGAAATTAGAAAATCAAGTGAATTGAGGCTAGGTTTAATAACTACAAAAAAAGTGCTCCAATAAAATGACTATATTTTCCTTTATAAAATCGGGAAATATTTTTTTAAATGCCCACTGTTCCCAAGGATATAAACAATGGAAACTCTTACAGTGTACTGATAGGAGTCAAAACTCAAGAGATAGTGACATTATGTTTTTAAAAACCTTGTGAACTAGAAATTTTACTTCTAAGGATTTATTTAAGGAAATAATAATGGATGTGTGCAAAATAATCTGTTACATGACAATATTTTAACTACCATTAAAAAATGAAATTCTCAATATTTATTAAAAATTGTGACATAGAATAGAATACTATGCCTTTATTAGACTTTTAATTAAAATAGCAAATGAAATTATTAAATTAATTTAAAATTATATTGAACTATAAAATTTATTAACTGAAAATGGTCAAATTATATTTTTAAAAGAAAAAGCAACTTGTATGACAGAATCTTCTGTATAGACTTATATTGTCAGAACAAATAAATGTAAAGAAAAAAGGGATTCAGAAATGTTAACAGAGATTATCTCTGCCTGGCAGGCTTTTGGGGGTTTTCATGTCTTTTTGTTTATCCACATCTTCTATGTTTTCTAAAATGAACATGCATTTTGTAATAAGGGCTGAGGAGCCTGCTGCCTTCCTTGGCTTGCTAGAGCAATGAAGCGTTCCTATATAGACACCTAACATCTTTAATTCTACCTTTGTCCCCTTCCGCCAATAAGTCCAAGCAAGAGGAGAAACAAACAAGCATGGGCTTATTAACCAATTCCATTTCCCCTTAGTTCCCCTCATGGGATTTTTCTTTTTCTGTTTGGGCACTAACGTTGGCGTCTTCTGCACCTTTTACTGCAAAAGGTCAATGACCCTAATCTCTAAGTTTGAGATGGGACAATTTGAGGAGGATCTTGGAGCCCTTTGTGTAGAAAGTTTCTTTCAGTCAGTCAATGCTTATAGACTTGTCAGCAAAAGTTTCCATAATTCCTCAGTCCTTCTTCATTTAGGAATGCAAAAGATCACAGCCAGACATGAGCACTAGGCATAGAGAATCAGTGAGATTTTCGTCTCATAATAGAATCTTGCTTTTTTCGCCTAGTGGAGTCACAACTGAGGAAGCCACTGTGGTCATCAGAATGGGTATAGGTGTTCAAACGAATAGCAAACATTAATGATATGTGTCACAGTGATGCGATCAATGACCCCCTCCTCCCAGAGGAATCCCTGCTTCCGTGGCAACAGGAGACCTACAAACTGTAAAGCATCCAGAGCTTAACCAAGAGGGAGAAGGGTCAACTGTTAAAGACCCGTATTAGTTCAAGGAGTTATTCTTCAAAATGTGCACTCAGAATTAGGCTCAGGTATTATTATTAATTATTATTATTATAAATCTAAAATGTGCTAGGATTTTGAGCAACCAGTCGAGCATATCGCCTTGAGATTTTCCTCAACTGTTCGGTGTTGAACGTCAGAGATTTGGTGAGGTGGAACTGTTTGATACTCCACAGGTCCAACTCTGCCACATGATTTTGCAACAAATAGCATTTACACGATTGCAATGTTGTAATTCTGCCTATTTTTACTATCCTCAGACAAAACATGAAAGCATTGATTATATTACAGTACATAATGTAAATGCTATAAACTCTGACATTGTAGAAATAATCGCGCAGGAAAAGTCTGGAGATGGAGAGCAGAAGAGGAAAATATTAGAAGGACATTAACTTATTCTTACTTAGCGGGAAATCTGATGTGCTCTCCTAGGTAGATCAAACAAGAAGTTAAGAATTATATATTCTTAAATCATAAATAGAACCAATAAAATACTAAAAATAAAAATGCAATGAATAAAAACAGAAAAGGAAGAGAGAATAAGACAGAAGTAGCATAATTTCTTCATCTTTCATTGTGGAGAAATTGTAGATATCATCTAAAAGTAATAAAAAAATAGAGGTACATACATGCAATATAGAATTATTATTTTATCAGAAGAACTACAGCAAAATAAAACAAAAATAATTAAAGATGAGCCTGGAGGTGAGAAGGGGCAATAACTATGTTTCTGTTTAATACTGTGATATCGATATGAATTTTAAAATGATACCATTACAGTGGCTTTATATGTACAATTTTATTAATTATATTATATATATATATTTATATGTTATATATAAATATAATTTATTTTATAACGAATGGTCTGGAAGTAGCAATGGGAGCAAAAAGGACAAGGCCAAACCTCCCAAATTTGAGCTGTGTGAGATTGGAAGTGAAAACAGCGTCTATTTTAGCTGAAGTTCCCCGTGTCTCAGAGAGCACCCAGGCTTCTTTTGAGGCAAGGGGACAGGGAATGTTCAGAAAAGAGGGAGAAGTATTTGAGATGGGGTTGACTGCCAGCGCAGGCATGGAAGTGTTGGGAGACATAAAAGGAGAGGAGATGGAGGCATCTGGGAGGAGGGGCCGTGGGATGGAGGAGAGAATGTGCAAGATGATGGACAACCCAGAGGCGGAGACTTCTGTGGGAGACTGAGGTCTCAGATGTGATGAGAATCATCAATGATGATGATAATGATATCTGGCTTCACCCAAGTTTGTTTTTTTTTTAAATTTCTCTGTGCATGTGCCAATATTGATCTGAGTCCTTCAAACATGGTATCTCATTTAAGACACGTGAGGCAGAAGAGATTCCACTCCAATATTCTGAGGAAATCTTCCTGTTTCTCCTTGGAGCGAGTCCTTGCAACTTCCCCTCCAGCAGTGAAGGGCAGCTCGCTCCCTCCCTGATAGTGTCACACCAGTTCCCTGTGTTCCTCTGGTGGAGATGGAGAGGTAGAAGCTGTGGAAATGATTTCCTCTATCTTTAGGTAATGCAGTTTCACCATCAGCTGCCTCACAGCAGAGTTGTGACATAGGAACAGTAAAGATCAAAATGCAAATATGAATTTTACCAAGGCACAAAGTTGCTGGTATTTCAACGGTTAAAGAGCAAAATAGATTATGTGATTTGCTGAGTACCCTGTACATAATCAGGATCCTCTCCCTTCTCTTCCTCTCCATCTGTGTGTGTGTGTGTGTGTGTGTGTGTGTATACATAGAGACACAAATATACATAAAGATATAAATAATGATTTTTAGTGACTAAGTTCAGTTTGAGACATACATTTATACATTTATGCTGGTGTAGGTGAGGAAGACGTTTCCTCTACCCACTCTGGGTCCTTCTGGCCAGACAATGAATTAAATTCACATGAGATAGAATAACAGGAGATAATTAAACAAACCTTTATAACATGCATACATGGGAGAGACCCATAAAAATGGAGTAACTCACCAAAATTGTGGAAGCTTTCACCTTAAATACCATCCTCAGTTCAAGACAAAGGAGGATGTTGTGGGCTAGGGGAGTCAGTTATGGGAGATTACCAGGAAAGCACAGTAAACAAGAGTAAGGTTATTATGCAGGCTTAAGTCCTTGCCTTCTGCATTGATAAGTGTTTTTAGAGATAAGGTCATGCCCCCTTCTTCCTGGTACAGAGAAGGAAACACCTTTACAGGTGGAGATTTCCTTTACAATGTAAATGTCTCTTTACAAAGAGTTAAACTATACTTTTCAGAGTTTCTCTCATGTTTGCAGTTTTTAAAAGTAACCAGTCCAAAATAATCCTCATGCCAAAGAGACATATCTCGGGGTGGCCAATTCCAATCCCCCACACTGGCCTATTTCTGGGATTAGCACTGCTGGTTTTACTAGTCCTGGCTTGACCACCTGGCCCTCTCTTGAGCATACTGTTGGCAGAACTCCAGAATAAGTTATGACCTCTCCATCCTTCCTTCAATCGCTATTTTTGTTCATTGCATCATTTGACCTAAAATGGTGGCTTCTAGTACTCAAAATGCTTCTGACAGTGGCTCGAATTTGTGGCTGACATCTGCTTCCCATTCTATGTCGTCCTGTTCAGGAAACTATAGCCAGAAAGTCCACTCAAGTGTACAATCAACATTACTTATTGGACACTACACAGACAGCTGTGCAATTGTCCTTGTCCTCCAGTGAGGGAATCTCTGGGGACCAGAAAATCTCCCTCTTTAACAGACAACAAACAAAGCATATACTGTGAACAGGTTCTTGAAAGAAAAAGCTACCAGCAGGAAGCTACATTGCTAGGGTTCTTGGTGCTAAAGAGCAGTGTGCTGCAGAAAACAAATGGAGGATTCATATGCAGGGGACCAGGATGCCATGGTAGCTGCATGGACACTTTCCTAACACTCCGTGCAGCAGGAATTGTTAACCAAAAAGTATTCAATTACACGGTGGCAGATGTAAAGGAGAAGTCAGACTTGTGGGAAATGAAGGGTTTGTTATTTCACTTAAAATTTTCAAGCTCTTTGATGTTCCTAACAGCAATTTCTGTCAATTCTCCCCACACAGACCTGGTTTTTGACTTACCCTCTTGTAGAATCTTTCAGTATTGCCCTAACTTCAGGAATATCTTATCTTGGCAAATGTTTTCCAAAACTACTCAAGGAAATGCATAATCTAGTTTATTTTTAATTCATATATATATACATACTTACATGTAAATATATGTGTATGTATATGTATATATAAATATATACATATATATTTGTATATATGTATGTGTGATGTATGTATATGTGTGTATATATATTTATTTAAATTTTTACAAGATGTAGCTGGCTATAAAGGAGAGATGAGGCTTTGCAAAATGACCGAAATGAAACTCATGCTAATAAATCTTTACAATAAATTATAAACATTATCTGAGGTACCAACAAGGTACCTTGCAGAGTACAAGGACTAGCCCCAGAATTTTTTAACTGTGACACATCACCATATAGAAACAGTTCTGTAGGTCTAAGCTATGATAGCTTGACTCTGCAATATGTCCCCTTTTCCACAGCTTGGTGGCTATCATATGCACTTTTCTTCCTAAAGAGTGACAGTTTCAAGTAATATAATTCTCCAGAGTGTGTTACTTGGGTCCTTTATATTTTCTGATCATTGAACCTTGCTATAAAACTGTGCCATGTGAGTATCAAGTTTGTGAGCTTCTGTAATACTTTTCACTTTCAGTCTACAGGTTATCATGATTTCGCTGGAATACAACGTGGGTGTCTGAAAAGAAGAACTGAAATGGATGTTACGGTCTTCAGTTAAATTACCTCTCCATCTCTTTCTAGCATACCTTATAGCACTAAGAGTCAACAGTCAAATAAGCACAATCTCTCAGAACACATGCAGGGGAATTCAATATACCAACTCTTAGGTAGACAGTTTCTACAAATCTAAAGGATGGAACAGAAGGAGCCAGATAAAAAAGTTATAAAACATGTGCAGAATGAAAGCCATAGTTCTTTATTGGACTGAAACTTTCTCCTTGTTAAATAAGTATACATTTATTAACGATATTTTTCCACACTCTAGCAAAGAATGGAGAAGTCTTCAAAACTTGAAAATTAAATGGTCATTGTGTGTCTGTTCCTAATTATCAAGCCACTTCTGAGTCTCATTTTGGTCTTCTTAAAATTAGGAGATTCATCTAGATAACCTCTAAGGTCACTTTCAATCTGAAGATTCTGTTAACTGATTGATATTACTGTTACAGCCATATATCTCTCCTCTCTTCCTCCACCCTCAAGATAGATAGATAGATAGATAGATAGATAGATAGATAGATAGAATCTATTTTAAACACACACAGGTCCTAAAAACACAAGTTTAAGCCCTAAAAAACAATTTCTGAGAACATATTGTTCTTCTATTTTCTAGAACTATAGACTTTTTGGATAATTTTCTTTTTTATCAATATTGATAATTAGCAAAACCCATCGACATGAATTTTCAGTTAGAGGAAATGTACAGCTATCTCTGTAGAAATAGAATGGCATTGTCCGAGTTTGTCTTCTTGAAAATCGTCTGTGTCAGACCTGAGCATGGTGCCACAAGGAAAGGTGAATTGGGAGGACAGGTGGGTTGCAATCTTCTCACTCCTGTGGTTTCACTTCATGCTGTCTATATGGTCATCATCTTTACTCTAACATCATCAGACTTCATGACCTTATCACTTAGCCATTAAGATTTAGGGAGCTCTTTAGGTATAAGATAATTTTTATATTATAAAGACAAGCAAAATTTTCCTGTATTTTTTTAATTGTTATTTTTTAATTTTCCTCATAGTTTTCTGGTTCTTTGTTACTTAGGGAAAGTTTCTGGCACATTTCCTCCCTAAACAATAAGAAAAAGAAGATTTTCTAAGAGAAACTCTGTGTACATTTTGGAGAGTCAGAAATTCCATACCCCTCAATACCCTCAAATGAAGTTTGGATGATAGTCAAGGTCTGTTTATGTGCTAGCATTCTTAGAGAGCAAAGCATTTTATTAGTCTATCAGCAAACTTCAGTCTAAAGTCAAAATACCAGAGTCCCAAGAGTGAGAAACATTCCAGGGTGCACATTGGTGAGAAGAGAATATACACACATGTGCATTGGATTACTGAGACTGAAGAAAACTCAGCGGGTTTTCCATCCTCTCCATTTGATTGGCAATGAGTAACTGAGGCATGGAGAAAGATACCCACCCTTCTGAGGCTTCACGTGTAAGTCCAACTCCTAGTTTTCATACCTTCACTCCAGTGGTCTTTATCTATTACTATCCTTTCAGGAAAAGAATGAACTAGCTAGCAAGGAAACTTCAAATTAAGGAAGCCAAAAAGCCTTCTGTCCTGACAGAAACAACCAGATCGTCACGGATTAACAGCCTCCAGGTTAGAACAAACCTAAGATATAACTCGTGAGAAGTCCCAGTTCTTCCATTAACTACAAAGCAATTAATTGAATGCAAAAAAAAAACAAAAATTAAACCACTTTATTGAAGTGGAATTGACATATAAAATGCTGTGCATATTTAATGTTACAACTTGATGAGTTTGGAAATAACTATACATCGTGAAACCATCACTGCAATCTATGCCATAAACATATCCTTCACCGGCAAACGTTTCCTCCTGCTGTCTTACTTACTAAAAATTTTTGTGATAGGAACACTTAACATAAGATCTACCCTTTTAGCACATTTTTAAGTATGCAATTCAGTATTATTAACTATAGGCATTACAAGTCAGCATTATTAACTATGTGCTGTACAGTAGGTCTCTAGGATTCAAGCTATGTGTAGACAAAAATGCCATGTGCGTTCTCAGATTTTCTCAGGCTCCCTCCTTATTTCTGAACACGCCATCTGAGTCTTGGACTGCATCATCTCCTTCATCACATCTTGCCATTCTTCCCAAACCGGAGAGAATCTGGTGGAGCCCTGGGCTCAGGACCCTCATAGCCTACATGCTGACCCCTCCACTTCTGGGAGTAGATAAAGTGCCACACCACGGGGATGGTGACATCCCCAGAGGGCCCTAGGAAGTCAAAAGATACACCCCATAACTGTGGAGGAACTAGCTCCCCTGGGGTAAACCACAGCCAATGAGAGAGGGGAGATGAGAAGAAACCAAGTACATGAATTAGCTTGCTTTCTCCCCTGCCGTGGATCGTTCTGATTTGTGTGTGTGTGAATTTCCCCCTTGTGTACATTCATAATCCCACACTCCAAGAAACACACCTGCCGACAAATCCACCGGGTCTCTTCTTGGCTCTTTGAAGTGGCAGCCAGCACAGTAACAAGTGGGATCACTGCTTCATGTGTTTTCTTCTCTCACATTTCCTTTTCTTCCACATGCTTACCACCTTAGGCTTGAAACTTCCCCAAACTGTGCACATATTGAGGTTTTCCTTGGTCTCTGCTTTATGGAAGACCGAAGCTAAGACAATTGGTGCCAGAAGTGTTTCTCAAAAGCAGGCCCTCAAGATGGAATTTTGCAGTAGGATTGCTTATCTATCTGAAAACAGTAGCAGCCCTCTGTGGATGGCAAGTGTCTTAGTCAGCTCCAGAGGCTATAACAAATGCCATAATCTGGGCATCTTAAAGAACAAACTTTTATTTCTCATCTTATAGTCCTAGAGGCTGTAAGTCCAAGATCAGGATGTCAGCGTGGTGGTATTCTTGGAGAGAACCCTCTTCCTGAGTGTGTCCTCACATGGCCTCTCCTTGTGCATGCATGCAGAGAGAGAAAGCTCTTCCTCTTTTAGAGGGACTTTAATACCATGTTGGGGGCCCTGCCCTCATAACCTCATCTAAACCTAATCATGTCCCAAGGCCCCATCTCCAAATACCATCACATTGAGGATTAGAGGCTCAACACCTGGATTTTGGGGGGACACAAACTTGCAGTCTATGTCAATAAACAAGATGGTAATAACCTCTGACAAGAAGTGGCATCAGTATGCTCTTAGACATCAGTATTAGCAGCATATTTTCAAGTACCATGTCTAACCAGACAGGGAAAACGATAGAAGAAAACAACAAACGGGACTACATCAAACCAAAAACTTTGGAGCCTGCCCTGATGGCCTAATTGTTAAAGTTTGGCATACTCTGCTTTGGAAGCCCAGGTTTGCTTCCCAGGCATGGAACTACACCCACTCGTCTCTCAGTAGCCAGGCTGTGGTGGTGGCTCATACAGAAAAACTGGAAGAACTTACAACTATACACAACTATGTGCTGGGGCTTTAGAGGGGAAAAAGAAGAAAAAAAGGAAGGAGGAAGATTGGCAACAGATGTTAGCATAGCGAATCTTCCCCTGCCAAAAACAAAACAAAACAAAACCCTAAACTAAACTAAAAAGCTTCTGTACAGCAAGAGAAATGACCAAGAAAATGAAAAGACAACTTAACAATTGGAGAAACTATTTCCAAATCATATATCAGATAAGAGGTTAATATCCAAAATATATAAAGAACTCATACAAGTCAACAACAAAAAAACAAACCAATTAAAAAATGGGCAAAAGATCTGAACAGACATTTTTCCAAAGAAGATATGCAATGGCCAACAGGCACATGAAAAGATGTTCAACATCACGAATTATCAGGGAAATGCAAATCAAAACTACAATGAGATATCACCTCACACTCTTCGGAATGGCTATAATTAACAAGAAAATAAATAACAAGTGTTGGAGAGGATGTGGAGAAAAAGGAATCCTCGTACACTGCTGGTGGGAGTGCAAAGTCGTGCAGCCACTATGGAAAACAGTACAGAGATTATTCGAAAAATTAAGAATAGAACTACCATATGATACAGCTATTCCACTCTTGTATATTTATCCAAAGAACATGAACACATGAATGTGTAAAGATACATGCACCCCTATGTTCGTTGTAGCATTAGTCACAACAGCCAAGACTTGGAAGCAACCTAGGTGCCCATCAAGGGATGAATAAAGAAGATGTGGTATGGAATACTTCTCAGCCATAAAAAAAGGCAAAATCTTGCCATTTGTGACAATATGGATGGAACTTGAGGGTACTATGCTAAGCAAAATAAGTCCGAGGGAGAATGTCAAATACCATACGATCTCACTCAGAATATAAAAACAACGACAAACAAACACATAGAGATAGAGATTGGATTGGTGGTTACCAGAGGGGAGGTGGGGAGGAGAGAGGTGAAAGAGGTGATTAGGCACATGTGTATGGTGATGGATGGTAATTAGTCTTTGGGTAGTGAACATGATTTAATCCACAAGGAAATCGGAATATAACAATGTACACCTGAAATTTATATGATGTTACAAAGCAATCTTATCTCAATAAAAAGAAAATTGCTTCAGCTTTTCACCACTGGTTAACTGACATGAAGTGCAGGTGGAGAGGAAATCAATGTGAGAGCAAGTCACTGTGGAACTTAATATGAGAACAATGGGAAGTGCAATGACTGTGGAGTATGGTGGCTGCTTCTGATGGCACCAGATAAATTGCAAAATAAGAACGAAAGGACCAGCATAGTCAATTTCCAACTTACCACAGGCTGCAGAAGTTTGAGGTCTCTGTGGCATCTTTAAAGGAGGACCTTACCTCTCTGAGTGCTAGACCAACCTGTGCTGGGAATGAAGATGAGGATCTGAGTACAAAGAGGGCAGAGATGCAAAAAAGGCTTGATGTGCATTCTCAGCAGACCTCAGAAGTCAAAGGAGGGGTCCAGAGAGAAAAATGCATGAAACTTAAGGTGGAGAAATTTTGGCAAATCAACCCCAAAATATTTAATCCCCAAATTCCCCTGAGCCTTCCTGGCTGGTAGAAACAGCTCTGGACAGAGGAGAAAAGGCTCCCTTCACTCAGAGACTATGTGGTGATCCCACCTGAAGCCACAGGATTCACCATAGGTTTCTTGTTCTCCATAAGACTCATCCTCCACCCAGCTCATTACCTCCAGGATGAAAACCAGAGTCAGGGAAGCCCAAACCCTATTCCAGGAAGAAACAGCATTTATACCAATAAGATTAGTATACTTGGTTCATATGGATAGGCATAAACTGGAGGGAAATGTGCAGAAGTGAGTGGAATAGAAGACTGGATAGGGGAGAATCAACCAACGAAAGGACACCTGGGATTTAATGTTTTGTCACGAGTCCCTGGAGCTGGCCCTAAATGTTTAAGGAAGCTCCTCGAAGTGTGGATTTAATGGATAGCAATATATATATGACCTACAGTGATAGTTATATGTGACACATATGACCTATACTAGATGAAGTGGACCTGCCAGAATTTTCCTAGCCTAATGTTGAAGGAGGAATCAGAAGCTTGGAAGTAGGAAAGTTCAAATGGATTTATATTGTATGGTGCCCAGAGGACATTCCCCAAGGAACATGAGAAAGCACTGCTAAGGGAGTGCTCCCACATCTCGTTTGAAATTTAGTGACTGTCCTGTACTGGCCAGGGTAGACAGAGCTGTAGTCTTGGAACCAGGATCCCCACTATCACTGGGGATCATGGGGTTACTAAAAGGCAGAGGCCAGGGGCAGTCCTCTACCATCATAGGCAAAGTGGGTGTAATTATTGCAATGGCAACAAAACCAGAGTGTAAACCTGGGTGTCTATTTATGACAATGTATCAGAGGTCATGATTTTCCCAGAAGTCAGAAAGATGAACAGCTGACTAAGGACCTACATGATTTTCACAATCATAAGGACTAGAAAGTTAATGCACAGAAACCACTGCCATGAGAAGTAGATCTGTGCGTGAGGACTGTGCAGATCCACTGTACGTATATGTGAAAACATTCTTCTGATTCTTCTGTAAAGAGACCTGCAGCCATTTTCTGGAGTATCCATTCAATGGAAAAGTGGACTATCCAGACTTCTCAAGGGTGGATAGAAGTGAGGTCTGAACTGACCTATAATTGGGAACCTAAGACACCACCATCAACCCCAGGTTAGAATGGGAGCTCAGAAAAGCCAGGTGAATAAGGGAGTTATGTTTAAAATCTGTTCCACAATGTGTCCAAATGGCTCACCATATCTAGGATCCTAGTACCAATGTGTGGGAGAAGAAATCCTCCCTTTGATAATCACATCTGGTGACCCATTTTCAGTATTTGGGCTTCCTGTTGCTAAAATCTAGGACTCCACTGATTACTGTTCTCAATCCCAGGAAAATACAGGCAGTAATGCCACAGGACACAATTTGAGTTCCACTAAGGCAGATGCTGCAATGATCTCCTGGACATTTTTAGCTCCTCATAGCAAAAGATCCATGAGCAAAAAGGGAGTTGCTGCACTGGCTTGAATATTGATCCTAATTACCAGGAAGATGGATGGTTGCCCCAGCACAGTGGGGGCAGGCAGGGAAGGCTATGGCTGGGCTCCACCTGGGGAGCCTCTTTGCACTTCCATGGCATGACAATGACTGCTTGGGGGAAAATATAACAACTACAACCCAACAAAGGGCAGTAAACTAAGGGTCCAGACCCTCAGCTTCAAGGTCTGCATAGTTCCACCAGGCAATAAACCTAAAGTGAGGGTAAGGGAAACCTAAAATGAGGAGAAAAGGAGAAAAAAGATGAATATCAAAGATGACCTCAGGCCAACCACAACAGTAGGGACAGTAGCTTGGATCACAGATCCCTTAGCCTGGGATCTACAGGAGATAACAACCAGCCCTGAGCTTCAGGGAAGGAAGAGTCCCTTGCCTGACTGGAATTGCACTCCTGCCCTTGGGGAAGGAGTTAAAAGCTTTCTTTCCCACAGGGTCATAAGAAGGAAAAGCTATATCACGGCAGCATGCAAATCAGAAAGAAGACACAGGTACAGGCAAAAGTGGTGCAAGGGGTGGAATATATGGGACATAAACTCTGCATGACTTCTCAAATAATCTCAGTCTTTGTTTTTTTCCCCCAAATTCCTCCCAGACCACGTCACTATCATGACCGCCAATGTCCTTGTTGAGTTTCCTGAGCTTTGACACACATGGATTTCTACCTGTGCCAATGCACCCTTCAACCCTTTGCTTCTGGTCTTGGATGGCATGCCAGCAGGACTTCTGGCTCCCTCAGTGTCGGTCATGTGGCTAAATGACATATCCAGAAGTACAAGGTAATTAGCTCCCCATAGGGATGAAACTCAGCCAATGTGAGATGCACAAACAAATCTCCTCAATCCTTTTATTCCTCTGGGGACTGCTCCAGGTTGTGGGTTCTCCTTGCACACCTTCCTGGAAACGTCCCACCTGTTGAGCAAACAGACCTGATCATCATCTTGTAGTTTCTAATTTATGGCAATGCATAAGTCCATGGCAAGTGCAATAACAGTTTCCATCTCACTGCATGACTTCCCATCCTCATGCCCCCATTCTGCTCTAGACTTGGGCCTCTCAAATACAGTGTTAGTATTTCAGTCTGTGCCTTAGGTTCTGCCTTCTGGAAAATCTTGATTAAGACAGCTTACAAGTTGCTGTCTATCATAAAAATATGATAGATGAATGGTAATATCATGACTAGTGCCAGTAAAAGGCAGGAAGGCAGAAGAAGAAGGTCTCATGGTATCTAGAAAAAGTTCCTTGATGTGTGAGATTGTGAGCGTTGGAAATAACTTTGGAACATGCCAAGATCAACTTCTGCATTTTAGAGATGAGGAAGTTAAATCTCAGAGCAATTGCTTGACTTTCCCGGGGTTATATAACTACACAATAGCACAAGTGAGATGAGAACCATGTCTTGGGAGTCTTAAATCAGAAGGCTTTCCACTGAATTATTTTGTGTATAGCAGGGGTTGGTTAAATTCCCCCACTATTCTCAAGAGTGCAGTTTCTAGAAACTGGTTATTGAACCTCAACCCCCCAATGAAGATATGGCTATCTTGTAGTCTGTCACATTAATGAAAATGCTTTAGACGAAAATGGTATTTCTGCATGGACCCAACCATGAGGAATAAAAACAATTATAATTATCTTATTTTCATTGTTACCAATGTGATTTCCATGCATGGAATTACACATGTTTTACAGAGTTCATTCACTCACTGATTCCAACTTTCAATACATGAGCAAATTTATATTTATGGTTCATAAGTCAGTTTTGCATCTGTCCATTCCCCAGAGCCTGATCATTTCTTGGTAAATGGTCAAAATTGAATTTCTAGAGCTACAAGCTTGAGTATCCCAGATCCTAGACCATTTTGAGTAATTCCTAAGGCTCAGCTTAATTTTTACACAGTCTGATAGCCTCTGTGCTCAAGATTACTGTAGGGAAATTACTGCTTCAAAGCACCCAAGAGTATCTTAGTGGGCTAAAAAAAAAAATGAACGAAACATTCACAAGTACCTACCATTCTCCCAAAGAGTTATGTTCACAGAGTGGGAATCTGAATCATGATGCTCTGTGACCTTACATAACATCCATGGACCTTAGCTCTCCCAGCATAAAATGAGGGCTTAGAACAGATGTTCTCTGAGGACTGCTTAAACTCTAACATTCTATGATTCATTATTATTTCCTCCTTAATGTATTTTTCCCTTTCTTGTTTCATTAAAGTTCCTTCTCCCAAACTCTTTATTACTTCTGTTTACAGATCTATTTTTAAAATAGCAATGCCTTGTTCTTCTCTCAAGAAATATTGGAAAATTTAATTAACTTTCATGAAATATTTTCATATGAGTTGCAGTGGGAGATTAGGCAATTTGCACCACTGTTGCATTACAGGCACATTTCAATGTGGCACGCAGGGGTTTGGTGTGCAATGCTTTGCACCTTTATGGGAGTCATACAGTTTCTTAAAATGTAGTACTCTCTCTACTCTTTACTTTTGGCTGTTACATAATGCATGAGAACATTAATAGGAGCAATTTGGTAAGTCTAACAAAAACAAAAGAAAATGTACTTAATCCTAAGAATACTTGCAATTCAGCTACATTTTTCATAAATATTGAAATCCTTCTCTATATTTTGAGTTTATACAAAATAGACTGATTGCACTCTTAATGCACTCTTCAAACCTTATTTATGTACTGTTCTTGGAAGAGATGATGAGAATAAACAGGAGACTATGATAAAGACTCAGAGAAAAGTAGAAAGAGCAAAGGTAAGAGAATTAAATGCAGCAATTCACCTGACAGCATTTGATTCCATTCTCTGGCCAAAAAAAGAGAAAAAAAGGAAATACATACTGTATAGGTAAAAAGAAACCACTAAAATAATAAACTCCTATTATATTTAGACTCCCACGCACATAGAGAGCTGGCACAAGGATCTCATAACATCTGTGTTCAAAGTAGATGCCAGAAAGGGCCATTAACATGAAATTTGGCAAAAGGAAGTCTGCAATTTCCCATCTTCATATTCATGCCTTTTCAGATCCCAACTTCTAGACGTCTTCTGACTTTTTGTCACCTTCCAGTTTACAAAATTTGCCTGCTTTGGTTGACCCATCCTGAACTAATTTCTTCCAGTTTTCCCTCTTGTTAATCTCAAGTACTGCAAAAATGCCTCTCATTTTCCCCTGTAGTAGACACCATATTCCCTTAGGGCATTACTGATGTCTCCCAGGTCTAAATAATTTATAGTCATAAGCATTTATGGGAGAAGCATGATTGGGAAAATGGTCTCCTGATGAGTGCTGAAAGTTTATTTTGGAAAAGGCAGGAATGTTGTGTGGTGTTACCTCCACACCCTGCATGATAGAAAAAGAATGGAGCTCAGCATTTGGCAACCTAATTCTGAAATGTTAATCCCTGATTTAGACAGATCTTGTTAGAGTTTCCATGTTTCTCTTCAAAGGGAGCTTGCTATGGATAAACCAATTTGCAGAAGATTAAGTCAAGATTTAAACAAACTTGATCTTCTAGTTCTCAGCACTAGCCTTTAGATGAGAGACACTTCAATTTCTTGGTTGATACCATGGTCTTTATTACTCTGATAGTGTGTTAATTTCAGAGACCAGAACTAACCAAAGGATTGTAGGTAAAGGGAGGCAGATTGAATTTTAACTGAATTTTAGTTTATGGAAGACAAACTCATATTGAGTTTGATTAGCAAGACAAAGACTGGTTCCTGAACTTCTGATCAGAGGAAATATTCAGAAAGACCCAGAAATGTTAGGAAATGGACTTTTACAGCCCATTTCGAGTTGGTTTCCTGACGGAAATCAGGAAACAAATGTTTCCCTCCTTCCATTCTTACAGGCTTATCTTATGCACTCTGAACAATCTGGAACCTCCCTTCTGTCTTTTTGTCACTCAAAGATTGGGACACCCCAATCACATCACTGTCATCTACAGTCCGAGAAATGAAACAGAATGGAGGGCAGTCACTGAATTACTTCCTTTAGCTCAGTTCTTCTTCATTTACCAAATAATTCATTCTCCCCTTGTTTTCTCCCAGCCCCTCTTGATGCAGGGTCAGTGAGCCAAGGAGTCAAAAGAAAGATTTCTTGGGCTCTCAAGGTCTGGCAGTAGTGCTCTTTTATTTAGAGAATAGTGTGGAATAGCATGGGGACAGGACCCATGGGCAGGAAAGAGCTGCTGCCATAGGTTGAGGGTAGGGCTAAATTTAAGGTGTAGGTATGTGAGTTATCTCTTCATAAGACAAGGGAAAGAATATGTAAAAAAAGTTGTTAAAATGGTATCAGTGCAGGTGGGGTCTGGTTATTGAGTGATCCTATAATTTTTAGATAAGAATCAAACTGGATTTAAGTAAATGGCTGAAGCCACCACCTTAAATATTATTTTTAGCTAAAGACAAAGGAGGATGTTGGAGGTGGAGGGGGAGTCGATCATGGGAGATTACCACACAAGTACAGTAAACAAGATGCAGATTTAAGTCCTTGCCTTTGGCATTGATTAAGAGTTTCTAGAGATAAGATCATCCCCCTTCTTCCTGGTATGGAGAGGGAGACACCCCCACAGATGGAGATTTCCTTTACAAAGTAAATGCCTCTTAACAAAGGATACATAAATTCTACTCCTCAGAGCCTCCTTCCCGTCTGCAGTTCTTAACAGTAACAAGCCTGAAATAATCCTCATCACTCTGACTATTCTATGTTAGCCCATTTTAAATGCAGACATGTCTCAAAGCTCCATTCTTGGCCCTCACCTTTTCCAGTTCTCTCCTCTGTCTGGAGAGTCACTCCATTGCCATGGTTGTGTGATAGAGATTCCCAGGTGGACGTCTCTTAACTCTAAACTGAACAACAGACTCAACATCTGCAAAGCTGCCTAGTTATCGTCCTCCTAAGCTTCTTGTTTTGGACGTTGAAGGCATTGCCCCAGCTAGAAAACTCTCAGTCATCTTTTTTTGCTCATTCCTCACCACCCACATACAATCTGTCAACAATTTCTGTGATCCCACAGATACACTTGCTCACATCCATCTTGTTATTTTCAAATTCTAGGATGATCTCCCAGTTCAACACTATCTCTGCCCTGAATTGTCTGACCAGTGTCCTACCTCCTAGCTACTCAGAGTACATTAGCTTCACCTGGAGAGCCTGCTACAAATGCAGAATCCCAGGCCCCTCCCTGGACTCACTGAATCAGAATCTACATTTTAACAGGTAGCTCAGATGATTCCCATGCAGGCAAAAGTTTGAGAACACAGCCTCACTATCTGTTCTTCTCTTTCATCCTCCCTCCATCCTGTTGTCACTTGTTTTCAAACACATGTAACTTCCAAGCTCCAAAAATCTTCAAAACAGACTTCTACCAGAAACATGACTGTGACGTTTTCAATATTGTAGTTAAAAATATGGTGGCTTGGGCCAGACTATCTGGATTCACATCCCCTCTGCTCCATATACGAGCTAAGTGCAAATGGTCAAGTGGCCTAACTTTCTGTGTGTCTCAGTTTCCTATCTATAAAATGGAGATAACAATTGCACTTACTTCATAGGATGTCATGAGCACTAAATGGTGTGGAACACGATGTGGAGAAGTATTTGTCACGTGTACCATTACTACTCCCACTCCGCCTTTGACTATTTTCATTATTGTATTCCACCTGTGTATTGTACAAACACCATTAGGAGAATAGGAAGAAAATGCAAACTCCATTTTCAGCAAAACTAGGGGAGAGATATAATTCAAAGATATGTGTAAGGCCTGCTGAAAGTCGAGGAAATCAGGCAAAAGCTGTGGCACGTTAACTGAGGGAAATATGCATGAGGTTCAGTGGTGGGATTGGAAGTTGACCTGGGTCATGCTGAAGTTGTAACCTTTATTGCAACAGCTAATATGGGATCAGGGCAAGGAAGACTAGCCACAGAAATGCTATTGCATTTTGTTTTACAGAAGGAAAAAGGAGAGGCTATCAAAGAACTCACACAGAGGAGCCTCTCTGAAGAAATTGGTCTTTCTCTTTCTTCATTGGAAAAGGAGAGGAACTTTGGGTTGGGAAATGTGGAAAGCTATCATTTCCTACAGGAAAGTTGCCCTGTAGGAACTCCTGTGAACAGCTGATCCGGGAAAATACCAAAACAGAAAAATAAACATACAAATAAAAATTGTTAAAGTACAAAAAAGAAGGAAACCTTGACAACAGATGAAGAATATTCTTAGGGAGATATTGTCAAAAAGAAATAAAAATTTGGAGAAAAATTTCTCTGCCTTTCAAAAAAGAATCTTAAATGTAGCAATCACTACCACAAAGCACAAATACAACAATTCAGTGAAGAGATGATGAGACAACAGGAGAGGACAAAGCCTGAGTTTGCAATACTAAGGAAAGAAGAAAAACGTCCCAGAATTTAATACAAAATCAGCAAGATCCTAAGGGAAATCCTATGATACTGCAGACAACATAGTGACTGACATCGAAGAGAGAAATGCATAAAAAAGAAAATGGGAACTAATAGGAAGCAATATTGATGAGAAAGAAAACAGTAGATATATTAAAAAAAAAACAAACAGGTGAAGCAGTGCCAATGTATACATACACAGCGTCTCTGAAAAGACTTTATACTGGAAGTCCCATTGTGTTCCATTCGTCTGTAGGTCTACGCATGGGCTAGCATCATGTGGTTTTGTTGTTGGAGCTTGATAATATATATTTTATATGTGATAAGCCTATTTCTCTTCAGTTTCCTTTTTTTTCATTTTCGTTTTTGAGTATTCCCTAGAAATTACTATTTTTATTTTTTACTTTTGCTTCTGCATGATGTTGAGATTCACCTAACAACAAATTTTAAAAATCTTGCTATGTTTGTCATGATTTCATTACATTTATAATTTAACTGAGATGGAACAGCCATCTTTTCTGGATGCATAATAAAAGATGGCATGGCAAGTCAACAAAGAAAAGATGGATTATTAAGCAAAGGTGTATTTGGAGACAACTGACTAGATATATGAAAAGATAACCTGCAGTATTATCTCATATTTTGCATCTAGATAAACTAAAAACAGAACAAAGTTTAAGTGTCAATCTTAAATGCCTTAAAACATTACAATGGCAGAGTGTGTATATAACCGTTCTGACCACTAAGTCAAGTATATGAAAACAAAACAAACAGACAAAACACCATGAACAAATTTGAAAGACAAGTAATCTGTAAGGAAAAATAGTACTTGCAATTTATATGACCATAAAGAGTTTCTATCACTAATTTATAATGAAGTCCTTTAAATTTATAAGTAAAAGACCGCTGATAATAAAAATAGGTAAAAGCAGTGAATAGTGAGTTTATGGAAAATAAACACAAAAGGATCTCAACATACAAAGGAAGATGCTCAAATTCTCTTGTAATAAGAAAAGCGATTATTAAACTACCCCTAAGATTGTTTTATCTCGCTGATCAGTTAGTCAAAATTTGAAAGACGGATAGCACACTATTGGTAATGCTCTTGAAAAGGAAGCACCACATAGAATATAAATTAACATAATTCCTACAGAAGACAATCATTGATAACTATCAATATTAGAAATTTAATATCTTTTGAACTCAACAATCTTCATTCTTGCAGATTATTCTTGAAGTATCTTTGCTACATGCAAACCGATGATTTGAGATTGTAAAAGTTTAAAACCACTAAAAAAATATCAACAGGAGACTGGTAAAATAAATTACACTACTCCCATAGCATTCAGCTTTTTATAAAATATGGAAAATCTCCTAAATGTATATTTTAAGGAAGAAAAGCGAAGTAGGAAAAAGAGTGTGTAAGGTGCTTCTTTTTGTGTACAAAGAGGGAAATAATGTCCATTTATATTTGCCTAAAGAGGATACGCACATAAACAAATAAAAGTGGTTACCTGTGGATGTTGGAGGCAGGGGTATGAGCTGAGCAGATAGGAAAATACATACGGTATACATTTTTGGACGATATTAGTGCATATACTATTTAGTAATTCTACAAAAGCATTTTTCAGTCTCCTCATTTCTCCAGGATGAAGCCCAAACTTCTGCACTAGATTTTCACCCTAACTTTGATGTGGCTCCTAGCATCGTCTTCCACCATCTAGCCTGGCTGAACTACACGCTATTCTCCTGACATGCTCTGTACATTCCTTTCCATGCTATTATTTAATTGTCATTCTCATTTCAAAATGCCCGTTCACCCCTCCTAACAGGTGGATGGAACCTATTTACCCCCCAACATCATCTTCCCCTCTGCCTTCATCCTCTCCTACTAAGGAAGCTGCCTCCTCTTTGGCACCCATCTAAAATCTGCCGTATTTATTATACTATGTCCTATGTTATAATCCTATTGTTCCACTTACGTTATTAAAATAAAGGCATTTTTACTATCAAAATGTTGATAGCAAATTAGTGAAAAAATATGTAAACAATAGAAACTAAAATTATGTAAGGAGATAATAATTTTACAGTAAAGTTAATGATCATGGTCAAAACACAAACGTTATAGAGTGTTTTTGAGCAGTTTAGAATCACTTACAGCAATAGCACTCTGATCCCAAGGACTTTGTAACTATCTTTTCTAGCTTAAGCACATTGGCTAAGGGTTTTTCCAGCTTCCAAGTATTTTTAGGCTTTAAAATTTGCACCTATATATCTTGTTCTCATTTTTATTACTTCTATTGTCATTTTGATTTATTAACTCTTACAATTCCTTTTCACCCAGAGGCATTAGAAAGGTTACCATGGAAGCCAAGAGGTCAAGAATAAAACAGGCCATCCTTGCTTCTAGAGTAACATGAGCCTGCATTGCAAGGACACAGATTTCTCTTGCAGCTGGCAATGTTCTGATAACCTTACAAATTCATACATTATTCTTGTGTTTTATCTTTTTGTTGTGTCTAACTACCTTGAAGACCTCAGGTCCCTGAAATAACCTCTTGGGATTATTTATTAAAATACTTAGAAAACTATATTTTGTCCTCCTTGACACTTCTTTTGCCCACTTCTCCATCACCCCCCACTCAACCCAATCTAAATTTCTTTAAGATTCTTTGTCTCTTACATCCATGAAATTTAATAATCTCTTTTATTAAACTCTTCACATTCTCTAATCCAATTCCAAACGACCATGCCTAATATCAAATCTTTACCCTTGTCTTTGAGATAGCAAATGGCTCCAGGAGGCAGGGGTCCATGTCTTAGCATTTTTTCATCTTTTCTTTTCTATTATTCTTTTAACTAAGCACTGAGGTGTTTTCAGTCTGAGAAATATTAGACAATCAATATCCAACATCACCAATTAAGATTTTCCAAGCTTGACTTTTCCATGATCTCTGAAAACACTGGAACTAAAACAATCTTTGTGAAAGAGATTTGCTCCAAGTTCTTATGCGTCTCAGCTCTAGCCTTCATTTTCTAATCCAAGGGCATCTACAGTTTTTCTTTCCTGGCCCATGATATGACTCTAATTTTCCAACAATAGGAATCTCTTATTTAGTAATTAAAGCCTCACAGGAATTATACAGCCCTTTAGTAAGACAATTTTCTAAAATGCCTACAATATGTTGTACGTATATATAGAATTTATACAATAAATATTAGTCATTATCATTTTTATATTTATATTTGAAAGCTGATGTTATGTCTTTTCTAATTTCCATAGGATTTTTGATAGAAATTTTCAGTTTCCAGAATCTAGTGAAATAGCATTCCTTTTGTTCTACCAAAAGAAAGAATACATACCACATTCAAATATCAGAGAATATCTTCTATACCACTAGCAGTCACTAACCCCATTTTGAGAAACCCTGGAGCAGGTCTGTATTAGTCAGCATCTTCAGAGAAACAGAACCAATCATGGAGGCTGAGAAGTCCCATCATCTGCCATCTGCAAGCTGGAGACGCAAGAAAGCCGGTGGTGTGGTTCTAAGGCCTGAGCGCTGGAGAGTCGAGGGCAGGAGAAGATCAATGTCCCAGCTCAATCAGTCAGGAGCAGAGAGTGAGTTCAAGCCTCCTCCATCTTTTTGTTTTATTTAGGCCCTCAGTGGACTGGATGGTGCCCACCCACATTGGGGAGGGCAATCTTCTTTTACATAGTGCACCAATTCAACGGCTTATCTTTTCTAGAAACACCCTGACAGACACACCCAGAAATAACTTTTAACCAGCTATCTGAGTACCCTGTGGCCCAGGTCTCATCTTATGCATATCTGTATCTACCACAGACTGGCCCCTGACTTAGGCATATGTCCTATAAGAGTAGGAAAAAATGAATGATGAGTGGGTCTATCAAATCACCACTTGCCACTCTTTTTTTCATTCAGATGACTAACCACTTTTACCATCACAATCCAAGATTTTTCTTTTCTTTTTTTTTTTCTCCAGAAAACCAACTACCCTTTTAAACATCAGCACTCCACCTATTTTCCCAAATAAGTTTTTCATTTTTAGGGGCAATTATCTTCCTAGAAAATGTGAAATGCAGACAAACCTTAAACAGAAACTCTCAAATCTGAAAAGAACTTGAAAGAAGAATTCTTTTGAGAGTAGCAACTGCCAGCAATACCCTGGTAAGATACAGCAAAATGTGACCACATCCTCTTTTTTGCCCTATCAAGGGAGGTATATTTTAATTTGCTGAAAGGAAATCCATACCAAGTCAGTCTCAGTCTGTGCCATGCTGCTCCCCTCGGTCTGTAGAGCGAGACACTGATATCTCACCTGCTGCCCGGTAATTGTGAGAAGGAATTTCAATTCCAACCTCCGCAGGAGAAGAGGAACTCAGTTTGGAAGTTTCCATCTTGGTGGTCCGCACAAAAAAAGAAAACTCCGTTCAGAGGGTTAGATTTCGATGTCTCATTACAGATGGGCTCCCTTTTGATAATTCTACAATGCAGAAGGAAGACCCCATAGAGTTTAACTTTTAGAAAGAGAAAAGCAGATTTTCTTCGTTTTCAAGACGGTACCTCCTAAGAAGCATAAGGGATTTTTCTTTCTCATTGTTAATGTGTCTCCTTTTCAATAAACCTTGTTTCTGCCTTACCTCCATTTCTGAGCGGATTTTCATTTTAAGAGGAAAAACAAAAATGTTTCTCAAAGTTGACAAAGAGGCTTAGCCCAAATATAGCTTATTCTAATAGGTGTGCCTTACCTCACAGTATAAGAAAAATAGTGCTATGGCTTATTGTCAGCGAAAATCTAACTCTGTGCAAAACGTCTCTAAAACAAGGATGTTCCCCTGCAGCCACTTTCACCAAGTGAAGGAAGCTTTATTTGGTGTTTATCATTACAATAGGGCACTTAGTGAATTTTATACTCAAAGAGGAAAAGAAAATTACTACTGGTTATGAGAAAGCATTAAATTGCATAGTGCACTCAGCCATTTGCATACGCAGAAACATTTCTTTTTTTTTTTTACTTTTTCTTGGACAGTCCTCATAATTAAATGGGCCTATGGACAAATCATTAGTACCCTAACCATGGCTCACTCATGGGCCTATTGAGTAATGATAGGTACTCAGAAAAGAGATAATTGGAGCCAGAAGACTTCATGAAAGCCTCGAAGTTCATGGGAGATAACTGCTAAGCAAAGTTAGAAAAACACAAAGATAGAACATTGCTCATCATTTTGGCTTACAAATGATGAAATAATTCTTTTTTTCTGTCTCCTAAATATTATCATATACGGCATCTATGATGTTTTAAGAACCTGTAAAATAAGCTTATTTTTCCTCTTGCTATAGATGATTCTCACGATTTGGTAGCCACTGTGCAATATTATTTGATGAGAAAACTCAGATTGGGTCAGCGCTAATGACTAACAGGTGTGTGCAATGGTTTGCTGTGTTGTTTACATGTGGCTTACATATCTAGACTATGAGACAGAGCAATGTACAACAAGCTGTTGAGAGAAGCAGAATGCAAAGGGAAAATCACAAGGGGGCTGAGGTCAGATTCCAGTGAGACAAGGCGCAGACAGAAATTCCTAATTGGTACAATAGAGAAATGGGAAAGGAAGGCCAAAGTCAGACACTGGTGTAGCAGGAATCTTCACATTTGAACAGACGAAGAAAAGACTCAGAGTCTAGGACGTGTTTAGATGAAATCTAGCAGAGTTTGCCTGGGAAGAATGGTCTGGGAATCTGGGAGTGAGAAATCCCTAAATCCACTGCAATGAGGTCTTCTTGGAAGGGACCCACTGTCTTTGGTTTGGCCCCAGTTGCCTTAGGAGCCCAGCCCTCTGGACCTGCTCCTGCCAGTAGGAACTATGTCAACTAGGCATTCTTTCTTCAGTGAATATGGTAGTGTTTCAAACCTACAAACCTGTATCTAGGGAAGACAGTGTTTAATCACCCACAACAGTAACATGAAACTAAGAAAGATGTCTACACTACCAGCTGAAAATCATCTCAACAGTGAGTGAGTGACTGAAACCCTGGCCTCATAAATAAGGCTGATAGTTGACTGCTTACGATACATTACACCTCAGCGTTTGTCCAAAGCAATCATTACTCTATGAGTGAATTGCCATTTGCATTTTTTACTGCCCACCAAAGAGTACTTCTGAGAGCATACTGTGACAGTAATTTGCCAAAAACACAATTTGGCAGCTAACAGCAAAGGGTCTGTAGTTCCCAAAAAGTACCATCTCTCTCTCAGTGAGCTCGCTACATTATATTAGTGGACTCATCATTGCAATATTCCACCTGATAATACCAGCAATTATTATCTCTAATATGCTGCAAACAGCTCTTAAATAATGCATTGCAATAAATGGACCTGATAGTGTTCCTGGGCTAAATCAAAGTCTTACTCTCTTATTAATAAATGTTTGAAGGGGCAATTGCACCCTTTAGAGAAAGGATCTTAATGGATGGCCGGCCACCAATCAGAATGTGAACAGCAAATTATGCTTCAATAAAACAACTCCGCAGAACAAAATGCATCATTCCCTGAGCCCCACAGCAGCTGTATAGTGTTCTCTGATGCCCAGTTCGAAACGGGACTTAAATGAGACGGTTTTAATGGGTAGGTTTATTTTATCTCATGTTTTTGCAAATTAACCTTCCAGAGGAAGCATCTGCTGTGGTGAATCAAAGCCATTGGAAACGTCCTTGTGTTCACAAGCAAGCACTGAGTTCCTTCACATTCATCACTTTGTTTTTGCAATTCCCCAAGCCAAATATTTCTGTTTGTATTCTCAAAATAGGCAAATGTGTTTGTCTGCTCCTATTGAGTTTTTCTGTCTAGAATCAATGGGCTAAGACGTTAATAATTATGGCGTTTCTGGAATCTTAGCAGTGCAAGATTCGGAGCTATTGTCACAGCATTCTGCTGTGTCAAAATGACTTTTATAAAGTGAACTCTCTGAAAGAAAGCAGAGAAAACATTTCTCTAATGCACATAATAAAATTACAGAGCAAAAGAGAAGCATATTATACTTAAAATTGCCTATAAAAATGGATTTTGAAATTTAGCTTTATGGATGATAAAAATGAGAATGTTTCAATATAGGTCAATATTCAAATTCATGTAACATATCTACAGAAAATACATCCATAGCATGTCATCATCGATAGCATATTCATCAGTTTAAAAATGTGTCAGTTTCATTGTTAGAAAGTTCCAGTCATTCAATATAGAGCTTCAAACTGACACAAACTCAGAAGCTCCATATATGTTAGAGAAAAAAACAAAAAGATCATTGCCAGCATCTACCAGAATAGCTGCTCATATCTGATTAGTCAATGAATAGTCACCAAGATTCAATTTATTAATTATTAAAATGGGTTAAGTAATTTTGCCCTTTCTAAGAAACTAAAAGAAATAAAAAGACGTACTTAACAAAAATGAAGAAACCTGGGGCATCTCCAACTCTACCGGCATACTTGATTGAAAGTCTCATTGATCATGAGTGGTCACACCCTTATTTGGCAGGCAAGAGGAGGCTATCATTATTTCTCACTGGCATCAGCTGTCATATCAGCCATCTGATAGAGTTTCTTCCAAGAAGTATCATGATATTTTCCTTTAGGCAGACCAGAACTTAGTATCTATTTAGCATCCCAACTTTCCTCCTTTCCTCTGGTGTCTTTGTGTTTGACTCATCATCTCTTGCATCTTGGCCTAGGTCTTAACGACTACCACCCACCAACTGTGTCTTGCCCTCCTGTCCATCTGCAAAGTCTCGGTTGTTGCAATTAGTATGTATTTAATACTTAGCACACACTCACATGTCATATAGTAATGTAGCCACCCCTGACATTACAGAGCAGAAAACTAAGGTCCAATGAAACAGATTTACTTAAGATTGTGCAAATACTTAGTGTTAGAACTGATTCTCAAAACAATTTCACCTCTTCTAAATCCTGTAATATGTTACTACCTATAGTCATAATGCTTTGCAATTTTCAAAGTCCTCTTAGGTAGATTGTCTCATTTTATCTTCAATATAAACCTATGAATAAGGAGAATGGGGCAGTCTTCTGTCTTTAAATTTGAGGAAAACTGTCTCTTCGGAGAAAGAGGTAGGGCGTTGTGATCAGGAGCAGTTGCAGGCCTTGGCATCAAACAGGACTGTATTTAGATTCCAGCTCTGTCAGTTATGAGATTGTGACAGTTTCAGTTTTCTTATCTGAGAAAAATAAGAATCTAAAAAATGAGGCTGAACCACTACAACACTTTAGAATGGCCCAAATCCTGAACAGTGACAACACCACATGCTGGCGAGGGTGTGGAGCAGCGGGAACTCTCATTCACTGATAGTGGGGATGCAAAACAATACAGCCAGCTTGGAAGACAGTTTGGCAGTTTCTTGCAAAACTAAACATGCTCTTGTCATACGATCCAGCAATTGTACTCCTTGGTATTTACTCAAAGGAGTTGAAAACTTACATCCACACAAAAACCTACAGATGGTTGTTTACAGCAGCTTGATTTATAATGGCCAAAACTTGAAAGCAACCAAGGTGCTCTTCAGTAGGTGAATGGATAAACTGTGGTACATCCAGACAGTGGAATATTATTCAGCACTAAAAAGAAATGAGCTGTCTGGCTGTGAAAAGACATGGACAAATATTAAATGCATATGACTGAATGAAATAAGCCAATCTGCAAAGGCTACATATAGTATGATTCCAATCATACGACATTCTGGAAAAGAAAAAACAGTGGAGAGAGTAAAAACATCAGTGGTCGCCAAGGGTAAGGGGGTAGGGAGGGATGAGTAGGTAGAGCACAGAGGATTTTTTAGGGCGGTGAAACTACTCTGTATAACAATAAATGAAGGATATATGTTACTATACACTTGTCCAAACTCACAGAAAGCATAACACCCAGAGTGAACCCTCATGTAAACTATGGACCCTGGGTGGTTATGATGGGTCAGTGTAGGTTCATGGATTGCAAGATAGGTACCACTCTGGTAGGGGTGTTGATAGTCGGGGAGGCTGTGTGTTGGAGAGGTGGAAAGTATATGGGCAATCTCTGTACTTTCCTTTCAGTTTTTGAGTGAACCTAAAATGGCTCTAAAAAAATTAGTCTTAAAAAATGAGATTGAAAACCTACTGCAGAGGGTTATCATAAGGATTAAATTAAATGAAGTATTTTATGAAATGTGCTTGACCCATCGTAAGCCCTTAATTAATGGAAGCAGTTATTTCAAAATCTTACTCATGCATAAACCCAGCTCACAACCTGTCACCTCTCTGAGGTCATTCTACTCTATTCTTATCATAATTGATAATTTCTCTGGATCATCTGTCAAATAAATTTTCATTGTTTAATACACATCTATTGAAAATTTACTAGGTACTGAGATATTTGAAGGAAAGAGAGAGGAAATACTCCAGAATATTACATATGAGCTTCTATATTCTGTGGGAATGAAGACACCGAGGGACATGAAAATGAGGGCCAGGGGAAGGAAGAGCAGGCCTTGGAATTTGGCTGAAGGAAAACAAAGCTAAATATAATGAAAATAATTTTTCAATGTACATTTATCATGAACTATTCATTTTTTAAAACATAAAAATTTTGATTTGGACAAACTTGGGTATATATCATCACCAAAAAGCAAATTTTAGGAAAACTGTAAGATATGTCCTGATCAATATAGACATCTCCTTTATGTAGGATTAAATTGTGAAAAAATCCCAGAATATTATTACCCAGCTAATCCAAATCACCTATATTCTAGAGGCTGATGATGATGATGCTCAGAGACCATTTCTAAGTTTGTTCCCTAAGATGATCCTGGGCCATCCTAATATGGTCAAATAAGGGCAGTAAAAATAATTAAAAATGATGACTAAACCCAAAATATTTCTTAAATAAATTATATTTTTAATTGAGGAAAATTTTTCCTAAACAAATTCAAAACCCAAATAGCTGCTGCGTTTGTCTGCTCAGATGATACAGCGTGCCAATGATACCCAGAATTGATAAGTGCTCAACTTACACGGCCAAATAGCAGGCTCCAGATTCACAGGATGCCCCTCCACGTGTTTTCTGCACAGTATTGTATATAAATTGCACAAGGAGATATTTTTAAATGTCTTCACCTTCGTCAAATCTCAAGATGAAACACTGAATATTCATCTTCTTAAATACTTACTGAAATATTTTGCTAGTAATTCTAACTTGAAAAAAAATTTCAGTTACTTCTTCCTCAGCAGATAAACAAGTTGGAATGAAGAAGTTATAGAGTTGTAGATTGGGTATCAGACAAGGATGTCACACAGGCTAAAAGTGGCACGTGAACAGACTATAGGAGCATGGTGGCTCAAGTTATGGAACACAACAAGTCCGGTTACCATCCTTCCCTTTCTCATCACTGTCTGTTTGCACGACAGGGTCCCCAGACACCCGAGATTCTCTGCCTCTGATTTAGATTCCCCAACCTACTCAATAACAGTTCTAGTTAGAATAGCTGAATAGATTTTGCCCAGAGTCAGGGGCATAGTGACAAACCCATTACTCAGAGAGTAAACTCCCTTTTTGAGTTAAAACATCCCCTTATCCCTGGGTGCATCATTCCTGACATGTAGCATTGTTAATGAGAGTGTGAATACCTTCAGACTTGTCACGCGGCCTCTGAAAGTTGATGGAGGTCATTAGAGCACTGGTGAGCCATCTTTATTTCTGTGAAGACATGGAATTCCACGAAGACAGAACCCAGACATTAAATGCTATGTTTCTTCTTTTCTACTCTTTTGCAGGCTGGTGTGGATAAAAATAATGAAAATCATTGTATTAGTACCACATTGGTATTTATGGGATACTAGACATGTGCAAGACATTGTGCTAAGTACCTTACATACATTAGCCCATTTAGTCCTTATTCAATAAGTAGGCTTATTGGATGAGATAACAGAGGCATGAAGAAGTTAAATAAATTTCTGAAGGTACACAGCTAGTAAGTGCCAGAGACAGGCTTCAGAGCCAGATCTCTGAAATGAATCTGACTATTCTACCCGCATCCAACCTCATTCAACCTCCAGGTCAGCCACCTCTCACTGTTTCCTCTTCTCCTCCTACGATTTAGAGATAAATCTCCCTTCCTATTCTAAGGTGATCACTGGGACTGAGGAATTATCTCTAACAGGTTCAGCAGCTACAAAAATTCAAGAAATCATTGTTCTAAACTAGCAAACTGACTGGACTAATTAAGACAACTTCTCTGACTAAACAAACCACTTGGGGCACAATCTCTGAACAAGGGCAGGAAACCAAGGTGTAATTGTTTAGTCGTAGTACATTATAATGTTATCAAAGAGGGCACCTAAATGACACAATGCCAATATGTGGCTGAAAAGTTGAAGAGACTGACCAATTTAGCTGGTGATTTATAAGCCAGGGACTCCAGGAGCAGAAATAAGGTGACAGGCTCAGCAACTAAGACCTACATCATTTACTTCTGTAATCAGGAGACAATAAAACATTTATTGGGTTCTAATTTCTAGGCAAAACTGGGGTTGCTTCCTTCATTAAGATTTTTCTGTGCACAGTACTCAGCAACAGAGTATTTCATTCCATCAGCCTCCCTGGGAAAGGATCACCTTTTTCTCTTGCTAGTAGCTGGCCTCTAATCTCCTGGAGAGCTAGTGACACAGTTCTTGCAGGAGTAAGATATACAGGCAATTGAACTTTTTTGTATTAGGATTTTTCTTTGATAGCTCCATCCCAACCTGATCTAATATTACACTGATATTTCTATAGCAGTTTACAATTTGCAAAGTACTTTCAAATTACCCAAATTATAATTTATACCAAATCTACAATATTGGCAGAAAATAGTAACTGCGTTTTTCAGATATAAATCCTGAAGCTAAGAGCATTGAAGAGACTTCCTCAACATAACACGACCATTTGAAATCAGGGCACCAGGGGAAGCCAGCTCTTTTTGCTGCCAATCTCATGCTTCCTCTATCACATCCCACTGCCTGAGCAAAAGCAAGGAATCAATGGTGTCAACCCACAACAATGCCATTCAGATTCTACCCTGACATGGACATAGTATCTATTCTGGGTCTTCTGTGTACCGAGTATTAGGCTCACAAAAGTGAACACAATGACACCTGCCTGTCCTATTTATTGGGGATGCTGGAAGCATCAGCAGAGAACTACAATACAGTGTGATAGGTGCTCTTGTAGGGGCAATACTGGGGCCTTTGTGGTGCCTAGTGGCAGCACATAACTTGGCAATGATGCTTAGCTAAGATCTGGGGTTAGCTGAGTGCGTCAAGTGAGAAGCAGGCACTCAGGAATAGGAAGATCATATGTAAGAGCTCTGGGGTAGAGACAGCGGTGTCAAATGCATAGAGTCAGAGAGTGGAATGGGGGTCCTCAGGAGGGAGGGGAAGATGGGGAGATACTAATCAACAGGCATGAAGTTTCAGTCAAGCAAGACAAATCAGTTCTAGGGATCTGCTGTACAGCATTGTACCTATAGTCAAGAAAACTATATTGTGCATTTAAAGATCTGTTAACAGGGCAGATCTCATGTTAAGGATTCTTTCCACAAAAGAAAAGTAAATTTAAAAAAAAGAAAAGAAAACGTGAAGAGGTCATCAAGACATAGGCAGAAGCAGACAAGTTAATTCAGCAGATGCTGGGTGTTCATCTCCGTGAGACCACAGGAGTGAGGGGAGCCCTGGACGTGGCTGGATTCCAGGTAAGTGGAACAGAGGCCCCACAAAGACTAAACCACATGGCCACCACTCCACTGCCCTGTCCATCTTGTAACAAATGTGCACTTTGGCCTTGAGAGAGAGAAAGGGAGGGTGGCCCTGAGATGGGAGACAGAGACCAACCAGGAGGACATTTGCATATCCCCAGAAAGCCCAGTCCCGTCTGGAGGTGACCTGGAGGAAGCTGGGAATGCCCTTTGCCCTGGGCTTTCCTCCTTACTGAATCCTCAGCTTCTGCTCAACAATCCTTTTCCTAGAGCATCACCTTCACCATACGTTCACATCTCTGTTGTCTCCATTATAAGAAGAATGACATAATTCTGTGATTTGTTTGCCTTTTTTGGAAATGTCATTGGAGTTGTCTTGCTGAGTTTCTTTCCTTGAGATTCTGCTGGTGACATCAAAACCCTTAGCATCTCTGGAGAGTGGGTCAGGAGGGAAAGACAGCCAGCACCAGAGACAAAACTAAACAACAGCACACATGGACTGCTGTGTACGTCAGCGTACATCACTCCATTCCCATAGGATCAACCTTGTGCCAATCCTCTTCTCTAAAGACTTGTCTTCAAACAGCGGGTCTCACTGTCACCTGAAATTCAGCCAGCATGACATACGGGTCACAAGTTATGCATCAGATATTGTGCTGGGTAATGGAGACAAAAAATAAATAAATAAAAAACAAACACAAGCAAACACAAATAACTCTCTGCCTCTGAGGATCTTTGTAGATGCCAATGAATAGCTCCTCCAACACCACCTCTCCGTGCTTTTCCACTGGGAGACAAAATCAAATAAACAACTGAGGTAAAGTGTTTGACATCTTTATTTTTCCTTTTAATGTACAAAAGGAAAACACATTTACACAAACACATAAGGACACACTTTGAGATTGACCAGAACTCCCTATTTTTAATCAACATATAAAATACTCTGGCCTTAGTTCCAAACTCACATAAGAAGACTCTGATGGCTTCCATCGGTACTTGGTCAGCGTCCCTGAGCCCTCATCTACTCCTCATCACTCTGCTTAACATATGTGTAGACTAATCCAGTGAGTGAATATTTATTTAGTACCTGCTAGGTATCAGAGGCTGATTTAAATCCCCGTACATGGGGACACGTACCGTCCTTACGTTTATTGAGTAATCCCCTCACAGATGCAGCCTGACAATATGAGGGCCAAAATACTTTGTCCTCCCTCACCTTACCTGGCTCAAAGATGTAATGAAAAAAAGGTCAACTGAAATTTTGCCATCTACTTTCTCTTCTACCTACATGTGATTTTTTTCTGAATCCACAGTTTCAATTTTTGTATTTTGCTCTTTCTCTCCAACACTTTTAATTAACTGCCTTTACTTGTTTGCTGCTTGTACTGTCACCTGAAATCCAATGCATTCAAAATCTAACTCAATGTTTTTATTCAAAAAAGATCCTACACCCTGCTTAACTCCCCAATGTCATGTCATCATTCTCCTAATATTCCACGAATTAACAACTTAATCCCAATACACTTTCCTGTTGAAATTTATCTATTATTTTCCTTTCTTATCTATCCTCACTGCTCTTCTCCCTCCCTCATAGAAACACTTATCCACTTCAACCTCATCGATTGCAGAAGTGTTTCATTGTGTCTTTGACCCGGGGCTCTCTTCTTCCCAGTCTTTCTTCCATTTCAACGAGCCATCATAATAGTACTTCTTACTAAACAACCTTCATTGCATCCCACTTCCATATCAAGACTACATTCTTCTAGCTGCCCAGCCTTAACCCAATGGTACACGCCTTGATTTATTCAGAGAAATCCACGATCTTGAGGCTGCCCTGCTCTTTCCCATAGTCCCAGTCCTGCATTAGAGAAAGTGATTAATAGCTGTAAATATTCAGTTTTAAAGATGCTTTCACTAAGAGTTATTGTTGTTGTTCTTCTGACTATATTATTTCCAATAACACGGTTTTTAAAATTGAATTTCATTTCAAAATTAATTCAGAACAATAGATTAAAAGTTAAAGAAAGCAAGAAGCAAAGAAATATTTTGAGTCAAATAAAATCCATTCTTAGACAGTAAATACATGGAAAATGCCAAACTTCTATAGTCAGTTTCTAAAGCTAACTCATTGCTTCAACATTTACAAAGGCTAAAAAATTTCATGGGGAAAATCACCCTGTCTTTCAAAGCACCCTCGAAAGTTGGAAGTGGAAGTGGGAAATCTGTCTTGCATTGTAGAAAAAATGATTTCAACCAGCAAAAGAGCTCATCTGAATTTTACAGGGGGTGACAACAGGTGATAATTAATCCTACGCCTATAGCCCAAGTGATCTGGAGGAATCTCGAGAAATTGACTTTCTCCATTCTATTACTCTTCCTTCTCAATTCTGGTATGTCTCTCTCTTTTAATATGTTTTTTCTCAAACACCAAACCTTATTTCCTCTTTACTCTCTTCCTGACTTCTATTTCTATAAAATGTTTTAACAGTTTTCTTTTTGTTACTGACCCTTCCCATCTCTTCCTAGCAGTTAACCTTAACTACCAGGATATGGAACTCAAGTATTTTTCTGAGTAAATATATTCGTTAAATTCAGGTTGTTTTTCCTTGTGTGTGACCCACAATTGATGTTTTCTCCTGAGAGGCAGTGTAGCTTGATTGAAAAGAGATTTCTGCTACTATTCGATAGAAACATCCTGCAAGAAATTTATTCGTTAGTTCCTTAATAAGGGTATATTTGGGGGAAGTAAGAGTCTCTCGTTCCCCTTTACTATTCCAATTTCCTCTTTAATTTGAAAAGATAGTTAAGTATAAAAATTGTCCATTTTCTCTTCAGGACAGCCACAAGAGATCCGCGGCGGGACCACCTCACTATTCTCAGTGTGCTACACCTGCTGGTCCACCTGAAACAGCAAAGCATCAGACAGTGGCATCCTGGTCCCTCTTTTTTTTCTTTAATTGATAAATTTTTATTTTTTTAGAGAAGTTTTAGGTTCACAGAAAACTTGAGCAGACGGACAGAGAGATCTCCTGCACCCCTCCCCACACAGGCACAGCCTCCCCCATTATCAACATCCCTACCTGAGTGGGACATTTGTTACAACTGATGAACCTACACTGGTATGTCCTTATCCCCCAGGGTCCACAATTTGTGATAGGGTTCACTGTTGGTGGGGTACTGTCTATGGGTTTGGACAAATATATAATGCCATGTATCTACCATTCTAGTATCATACAGAGTAATTTCACTTCCCTAGAAACGCTCTGTGCTCTGCCTGCTCATCACTTCCTCCCCTAACCCTTGGCAACCACTGATCTTTTTACCGTCTCCATAGTTTTGCCTTTTCCAGAAGGTCATATTTAGAACCCTGTGGTGTGTAGCCTTTCAGATTGCCTTCTTTCACTTAGTCATATGCATTTAAGGTTCCTCCTTGTCTTTTTGTAGCTGGATAGCTCATTTCTTTTTACGCTGAGTAATATTGTATTATCCACATTCCCTATTTACACAGGTCTCTCACTGAGTAGAACCCATCCCCATCTGCTGGAGTCTCATGAGTTAGTGAGAATCAAATAGAGCTCCAAAGTGCAAGGCCCTTCTCCTTAAACAGTGGTAGTCAAAGCATACTTGTATTCGCACGTTTTCATTTTATTTTTAAAATGGAAAACTCGGATGGGAATTGAAGACAACCATTTCCTATTAGAAAGCTGGATCCACATGTATGGTCTCATTCCATCCTCACCCAAACCCTGGCAAGTAGACTTGATGATCACAATTACCAAAGCAGGTGAGGGGCTCCCTGGAGGTCACACAACTAATTAGGGACAAGAATGAGTCTGAATCCAGGTTCTCACATGTCACTGGTGTTTCTCACATCCAGACTCTGCCTCTCTAGGACTCGTGCTCCTTCTCTGCGCTGCTTTGACTGTTTGCAGCTCGTATGAGTCTTTAAAAGAAGAGATTGTGAAAGCCATGATAAAGTACAGCTCTGTGGTTTCCAGGAGACTCTGAATGTCTGTGATGCCCCAAGGAATTTTGATTAAAGAGAGATGTTTCTTTCTTTTTATTTGTTTTCCGTGTCTCCTTTGGATATCAATTTTCTGTGATATTCCTGTCCTACTGCCAGAAAAAAAGAAGAGGTAAGTGTGTGTGCTTAAAGGATGCTATAAAAAGCATAAGTAGGCTAGGGCCTTCATAAACCTCAGGGACAAAAGATTTCATTCATCCCTTCTAGGGGAAAATATAAGCGTGTTCTTTCAGCATCTGACTAGACATATCAATTTGCCATTTTCGCGAAACCATTTGTTTCTCAAATTTCTGTGAGTACAGTAAGCAGAGAGTCCACAAAACATATGGCTCCCCAGGCTCTCATCCTAGGGGTTCTCAGTCAGTGGGTCTTCGATGGAGTCTGTGGAATGTACTTATTGGGTGCTCCATATTATTCTCAGCATCAGAAAATTTTGAGAGAGAGTGTTACAAACAAAGCCATACCTACAATATAGACACCTGGAGCATGCAAATCAGTTAAATTCTAGCCAGGAATTATCTGCCCCCTCTACCAATGGATGTGAGTTGCTGACACTCAGCTCCCAAACATCCCTACAGATGACACATTTTTTTCAGAGAAGCAAGAGCGGTGTCAGAAATGGAATCAGCTGGGCTCCTGTCTGTCTAGTTTGGCTGCACATAAAGAACCCAGAGCCCCCCATGGGAAAGCCTCCTGCTCCAAATGGGATGAGTTTCTTCCACCCACGTGCAGGTGGTGTGTGATAGTCTCTTTCATACACAGAAGAAAATCGTGATTCTTATTCTCAGTAATTGATTTTTGGCTACAGAATTAGGAGCTGAATATGGCAGCAGGGGTGAGTTCTTGGCTAATGTCCACCCTTCCAAACTGTGCATGTGTCCTCACATTTCCAACACAGGTGAGAGTACTTATGCACTGGAGTACTGACACTGAACAGTAAAAACTCCCAAATTCCCTCGTGGAAGAATGAAAATGCCACCTTTGTAAAATTACAACAGTTGGGAACTGAACAGTTACATTTCAAAAATAAATTTCAGCTTCTTTCACCGTTTTCTATTATAAAAAAATCTGAAATCTGTTTTTTAATACATAAGCCTGTGACGTTGATCTGAAGATGATTATCACATTGAAATATACATAGGCAAGAGGGTACCTCATGGAAACAGAGCCCCGTTAAAGGAAATTCAACCACGTATACCTTCTTAAAGATGCAGAGATGTACTTTAATGAGTGAGCATATACCACATGACACAAATTTCAGTAAGGACATTGTTCTGATTTTATTATATCACACTGGGTTCTTTTATGTGATTGATAGTTATCAGGGTTAGGTCTAAGGCATAAAGATCGGCATCAGACATGAAGAATGGTCTCCACGACAATGACGATGGTTTCGACAGTTCATTCTCTTTAAGGAGCTAAGACACTGAAGTGAACATCAACTCTGGTATGAGCAATTTTGCCAGACAATGCTAGAATAAGACTTCCCTCCCACCAAACAGAGCTTGCAATTGACACTTTAGCCGTATACCAAGGTGTCCCCTGGAATCATTCAGTAGGACATCCAGTACCCAGCCCACAGCCATCATTTCTATGCCCGCCATTACCAACCAGAGTATTCATCTTTCTAAAGAGGTATTACCTCCCTGTTTGGATAACTTTAGAGGCTTTCTCTAATTCTGACTCATATTTTATTTCTATTTTGACCTTCATTTTCCTATGATCAACAGCTTTCTTTCTAAAGTGTGTATTTTTTTCCCTCCGACACATTAACTAAAGCCTGGAAAACTCTGCCTGTTAGCTTTACAACTCTCAATACTTGAGACAATTTTACTTCTAAGCTTGCTTAACTGGAGGCCAGAAAGAAGTGAAGACATAGTAATCTTGGACCACTGTAGATCCCCAATCAATTTTTAATCACCATCTATTATTTCTAAGACATTTCTCCACACTCCTTGACATCTTGGGTGCCTGACTCAACTCAGTCACTCCAAGTAGCATTTATAAAGACCAGGACCCTATATCAAAACGATGCTTCACAATTCCTTCACCATCTTGTCTTCAAAACCTGTCACTTCCATCAAACTTTGACAATTAGATGTCCCAACTCTTTGGATTTTCTCATAACCTACCTTAATTTTGGTCCTTATCATCATCCAAAATCCTTGACTCTCCAGTACAGATAACACTCATGGCTCTTCCATACACGCACATGCACCCACATGCAGAGGCGCACACACAGGATAGATAGTTCTTTACTTTCTTCAGGACCTCCATTTTCTTATCCACTTTCTCCCAACTTGATCTAATGGCATCCACTTTGCCTAACTCTGCTTGCTCTTTAGACATTGCTCCCAGCTCCACTGCTTCCCCTTCGGACTCACTGTATCTTTGATTCCAGAGCCTACATTAACATTCTTTATCAATAAGCACTGCGTGTTTGAATTGTAAAAGGATTACGCAGCTTAAAGAATATTCCTTGAATAAAAGTAGGTGCCAGAAAAAGCAACGGCTGGGATGGAGTATAATATGATAACAGCGGGGATATTTTAATAGAACTTTTTTTCTACTGTCTCTTTGTCTCTCACAATACCAAGAACACTAGACGCCATTAAATAAGTGACTTTATGAGAGAGAGAAAGTTTGGATCAGCAATGAAAAATGTCCTTTTCAGAGAAGTGCTGCTGAAAGATTTTATTTTCTTCAGCCTTCTCTTTCCCTCCTCCCATAAATCTCCAGGGTTTCTATTTCAAAGGCTCCAAGTTACCACCTGCCACCTTTGATCAGCCTCACAGCCTCTTGAGTGCTGCTGCAAAAGCCACTTGACTGTTCTGGCTCCCAAAACTCTTGATGGCAAGCTTTGCTTATCCTCTTCAAGTTTTCTTCCAATTGATACTTTGACGAGTAGTTATTACTTCTACAATCAACTCTCAAACTACAGAAAAGCACAGGAAGAATTTGCCTCTGTCTTTTTCTCCAGAGAATGTTCCCATTTTTCATGCTCTTTAACAGACATGGGTTCTCATGTCAGATTGACATTACTCATAGAGCAAAATGGGGTGGTTTTATGGTTTTGCTTTTAGCTTTTTAGTTTTGTATTCGCATCTGTGTTTCTTCCTGAATGATGAGGCTTACTACTATGTACCCAAAAAATGTGCCTCTTACCAACGGCTGACCCTGTCTGACCCTTCGTCCTATGGCATCCACCTCAATCATGGTGTAAAGGAGACCATTAGGAGAGAATCAAAGCAGTGTTTCTGGTTTTTATTCAATAATGACATTTTGGAGACTAACATACTGATCTGATATTAAAAACAATTCTTCTAGGTTTTTTCCACAGCAAAAAGTATAGAGCAAAAATTAATGCATTTTTACCATAGTGATGTAATCAAATTCTGATACTTGCCAAAGAGTTTCTGACCATTGTGTGCTTCTACATTCAGTTGAAATATGTTGATACAGAAATGTCATACTTAGTTAGACTGACCATAAGATGTGTACTTCTACTCAGGTGTTTGATTTATGTAAACTAGAAAGAAGGCTCTTACTAACACCTCTATGAAATCACATAGTTCTGTGTAGTCCCAGTAGGGATGCACTGAAGTAAAGGAAATGAAAGGACACCTAGGCTCCCCGTTATTGCTCTTGAGTTTATTATTGATTACCTTTCCTGAGTTTATGCTAATAAGACCTCTCCACCTAGGTACTAATAAATTATTCATTCATTCATTCAATAAATATTTATCGCTCTTTTATGATACACAAGACACTGTTCTAAGTTCTGAGGATACAGCAGTGAACAAAACAAACTCCATGTTCTCATGGAGTTGACATTCCCTTTGGGGAGACAGATAAGACAAAAGAGAAGAAAATGTAGGCTGAGAAGATAGAGAGTGCGAGGGCTGCAACCTGTGATAGCATGTCAGAGAGAGCAACTCTGAGAAGCAATACTCTCAGTGAGAAGAGTTCTAAGAGGTGAACCTGAAGGTGAGAAGAAATGATCTTCATTTCATTTTCTCAATAATTAAAGAAATCCCCATTGTATTTCAATAAAAGATTTAAATCCGGGGTGGCCCAGTGACATAATGCTTAAGCTCACCAGCTCTGCTTTGTTGCCCAGCGTTTGTGTGTTCAGATCCCAGGTGAGGACCTACAAACCTCTAGTCAAGTCTTGCTGTGGTGGCATTCCACATAGAAAACAGAGGAAGATTGGCACAGATGTTAGCTCAGGGACAATCTTCCTCAACAACAACAAAAAAGATTTAAATCTCAAAGCCTACAATATCATTAATTTCCTTTTAATATATTTTAACATAATAACAACATTTCTGTGCCCAAAGTTTTCTTTATTTTAAAATGCTGGTCAAAAATTCTTTAAAAAAAGGATGGGAAGATAAATTCTCTTTGTTATCCAAAAAAACATGCTGGCATTACAGTCAGCCTGACGGCATTCTCGTGTCCTCTATGCCCACCAGACACTTTGAATCAGCACAATTTCTGGGACCGACAGACCTTGACTAAGTACCAGACCAGACACCTGTTAGAATAGATTTGTTTTTATAGAGCAACAAATTGGTAAAAATAGAGGTCAAAAGAATCGAGTTTCGTTACCTTAGCTGCATTTCAGCATGATTCTCTCTCAAAAGTCACCTGGCCATGAACTGAAAACTAGACTCACTTTCTTTGAAAGAATGAGCACTAGGAAGGAAGACCCCACTGGAAGGATTAGTTAAAGTAAGGTTAATGGAAGCTGGGAATTGAGATTCTTGGCTTACTGTTCAACTTCAACTTACAAGGAAAAGTAATTGAGTTCCCCTTCGTGGCAGAGTGGAGAATCTAGAGGATATATTTGTTGTCCTGGGAGTGGAAAGTCTGAATCTTGACTTTTCAAGCCAGCATGTAACCTCTCTTTTCTGATTCCTTTGGACCCTGGAGCCAAGACTACTGCATTGAAGGAAGAAGCAAGAGTCTCAGACACCTCCTAGACTGCAAGCTGTTTGAGGACAGGTGTTGTATCTGATTCACTTCAGCAATCGCAAAGCTAAAACAGTGCTTTACAGGAACTTGGAACTCAATGAATACTGTTTGAAGGAAGAAAGAAGAAAGAGAAGGAACAAGTGTATACTCGATAGTAAAAGGATTATCAGGCCCCACCATAGAGAATATTATAAAGTCTACTTTGTCTCGCTTACTACAGAAACGGTCCTAACGGTAAGAAGATGCCCTACTCGTTAAGAGAAACAGAGATTCTTATTCAAGAGATGAAGAACTATTCCCAAAACATCTTACTTCTATAAAAGAGGATTGATACAAATGATCTCTTCAGGACTAAACATATTATTAAGATATTTTCTCTTTAAAGATATAGATACATAACTTAATTTTTATATAAGAACGCATTACTGGGAGACAGATAAGAATCTGGCCTTACTTCCTGGATATGGGTCATGCCAAACTTCTAGCCAATAAATTTCTCCAACTTGTTCATTCTGTTCTCCATGGTACATGGCATTCATTCCAGAAACCTCTCATTTGATTCTTTCTCAACAGTTTTACAGGCCAAAGTTTCACCAAAACCGTTTTTACAAATGCTTCCATGGAGTTCAAAATAGGGTGTTGCCATAGTTTCAGTAAGATTATCCAATAAGATTATTGTTAGTCTTCCCAAATATAAATGATATTCATTGTTTTTATCAAAAGGGCTCGATTCACTGATGTCCTGTAAAGCATGTTGGTTTCTAGATCCATATCCTTCCATTAGCTTGCGAAGGCAACTTGGGAAATATCCAAAGACAGTAATAGCAAAATAAGCGAAAATAAACAAAACAAAAATTCATTTGAACTGTGATGCACATTTCACTTCAGCTAACAGCAAATAGGAGGAAATGTTACGTAAATTTTTAAATGGATGTTCTATTTACTAGTCTCACACATTTTGCATAATTGGCAAGTAATGTCACTATGTTCTCATGTCATTGTTTCTTGACTAGTCATGTGCACTTTGGGTGGAAAGCTGGCAACAGGAGCTCTCTCTGTCGATGCATCTGCTGATGCTATTTTTGGTGATTAAACAAACACTGTTAAAAGATTGATCTGTGCAGTTTTAAATTCTTTCCCAGATTTGTAGAGGAAGGTATGTATATAGAAGATATAGCCAACTGACTTTGTTCTAATCATCTACAACAAAATATCTCCAATGTTTCAGCAAAGAAGAGAGCAACATCTGCAGGTGTCCCCTATCAACAACATTGACCCAACTTCCAGCGTTGCCACATGTCAATGTAAATTTACAAGTTTCTCTTCCTTTCCTTTTCACCACCCTGTGCTAAGTTTAGAGCTTGGCCTGGAGCCCATAATGTCCTTCACATACGCTCTATTTCATATTTCATTACAAAGTCCTAGTAAGCCCATTTAATTAATGATATATAAAATGTTGTTTTGACCTCACCACATGGACTCTACAGCCTAGTGCATTTACTTTCCTCTCTGTAAGAAGCAGACATAGCACAGCCCACTGCAACAAAGTACAGACTTCACTAGAACATCTTAGAACTCCCAGTATTTCAATTTATTGATTTTCTCTTATGACAACAATCTTAAGAAGGACTGGAAAGGGGAAATCAAAAGAATATACCTGAAAATACCTTTCAAGGTATTGCAAATTTCATTTGCCATTCTTAGTCACTTTTTGGAACAATTTTGAAATAAAGTTGTAACAATTCCCTAGGAGTAAAAGGAAGATGAATGTATATAATATTGTAAAAAAAAAAAAAAAAAGAATGAAGAAGATACACATTCTAAGACTCAAGGGGATGATTATTCAGCTTTAGACTTAGTTTCACTTTTTTGTCAAATATCTGGTTCTCAATTACTTTTAGGCTCACTATCTCTGAAGACAAACAAAAAGGATGTATGTGTATACTTTTTCCCTCTTTCAGTTCTGTGATTACAACTTTAATGTATTTGGATTATTGAGTGATTCCTAGATAAAAGTCACTTATATCGTAAGATTAAAAATAATAAGAATATACTTAAATTAAAAACATATATATATATAAAATATATTTACATCAATTCATCATAATAGACAATTGATGTATTAAGAAAACTAAAATACATGGTGGTATAGTGGTTAAGTTCACGCACTCTACTTCAGTGGTCCTGGGTTTGCGGGTTTGGATCCCAGGTGTGGACCTATGCACTGCTCATCAAGCCATGCTGTGGTAGTGTCCCATATACAAAAGAAAGGAAGATGGACACAGGTGTTAGCTCAGTGACAATCTTCCTCAAGCAAAAAAGAGGAGGATTGGCAACAGATGTTAACTCAGGGCCAATCTTCCTCACCAAAGAAAAGAAAAGAAAACTAAAATATAGAAAGTCACACTGAAGTATCCTTCGACTTTGTCTCACTTCCTGAATGTCAGCTTTGCCATGGAAACTGAATAGCAAAATAAGATTGGCTTTATGGTGCACAAATTGCAGTTGCCCTGAGATTGCAGTAATTTTCAAGCCATCCTTGAAAAATACCCATTTATCTTTTGCAACAAAGTGCATGGGGCTTTAGCTCTTCGGTAAGGTAATACCCCCTTTCTGCTGACAGCCCTTTATTTGGGATTATGTAGCACCAGGGTACATAACTTAAATGCATGTGCTTATTCATAGAGGAAAACAGTTTTGTAAGCTACTAATGTTATATTCTTTGCTGTGATAAGAGCACTTACGATAACAGAGAAAAAGTATATTTGGAAATGACCTGGAAAACTTTCCTTTGTCTGTAATCTTTGCAGGCAGGTGATTACTTTCTGCTCACTATTGGCTATTCCATCTCACTACTGTCATTGCATACAGCCTGGTGCAATCTAAAGGGAGCAGAACCGGAATAGGAGCTCAGTGGCCAGAGTTCCAGCACCAGGTTTCCCATCCATTGATTGATGTTTTGAGTGACCTTGGGAGTGTGCCGGTCAGGGAGGAAATACTCATTGTTACTCTCAGTATTTTCATCTCATCAGCCCCATGAATGTTTGAAATGTAGGTCAATTGAGTTAGCACATGACTAGAGGATGCTATTGGTGATATTGGCATTTCCTGGATCCTTACCAGGGATACTAAACATGCTGTGTGTAGAACAGTCTTACATACACAAGCAAACAAATAAAGCAGTCTAAAACTAAGCTTATTTTTAGATCTAAGAATGTTCTGTGATTCTAGCTTGTATTTTGTAATCATATCTATGGCCATCATCCCTTATACCCAAGATCCTCAATTCTAATAGAATTCCTATTGAAAACCAAAGGGAAAATAATAACTGTTGAATTTCAGATGTCTTAGCAAAATTTGATTTTCAGAGCTCTGTCATTTATTTCTATCAAACCTTAAAAAAGCATTTATTCAATAATGTAATGGAAATTTTCCCAACATTGTTGGTCTTTTTTACCAAATCTGTGTCCCAAGATTTCAAACCATAGTACTGATATTTTATTTGCTAGTTAAGTGCTAATTACATGTAAAAATTTATATATTAGTATATCATCCTGAGAATCTTGACTTCCTATTAAGATAGCAGGAGAACTGTTTTGAGGAAAAGTATAATTAATTAGGACACCTGAGAAAGAGGTAGATATGATGAGTTCATTTCTAGCGGTCTTCTCACCAGCATGGTCAGCCCAGAAATGAAATAGAGACATTTTCTCCAGATTTCTTGCAAAACAGCTCAAATGAAAATTATGAAACAAATGGAATTAACGTAGTTCAAAAAGAAGTATTTTTTTGAAAAACCTCAAAGTTTGATTTTTATTTTTGATATAAAAAATTGTGTAAATTATCCACTAAAGGAAAAAAAATTTTAAACTTGGCATCTCTTCTTTATTTTCAACCAACAAAACTATTGCACCATTTCAACTTTAAATTACCATGGGCCTAAAGTGAACCAGAATATTGTAACCAGTTTTAAGATAGACAAGGGTTGCATCTGGTACCGAAAAGGGAAACATTAGTAAATTCATGCTAAATATGCAATGAGATCAAAAAGGGGTAATTTCAGGAAAATTGCTCATGCTTAAGATTATTGAAGGGTTTCATGTGTGAAATTACAATGCTTAAGTGATATCCTAGAATATGAAGAAAAATCTTCTCAACCTTATCTAGTCCTCAGAGTATGCCCTGAAGTAGAATGATTGATCTTTCGTCTAATTTTCTCTCAGCTAATGGGATTGCCAATGCTCTCCTTGTTTTAATTCTTGTTTGAAGATTCTCGAGTCTTAATAACTTGTGGCAGCGAGTTCTACAGTTTAATTATAAGACATCTCATTAACCACATTTATCCATTTCAGATATGTTTCTTTTACGCCTACATTTTATAATCTCTTCAAACAGCAGCTACCATGAAGGCCTTCCAGGATAAATGAATTAGAGAACTTTTATAGGACAAGTCTGGGGTTGCTGCAAGAAAGTCAGCATACTAAAGAAGACAGAAGAAAGCGTATAAGCAAGCTTGCTCTCCTTTGCTTATTGGAAAGACCCCAGGCTAAGTGCTTATTGAACAGGCCATGTACATTATTATCTTGGCTTCCTAAGGACTTGCTACCCCAGGCACTTCGTACAGGCTGTCAGTCATGTCCTATGTATTCCTGGAGCTCATAGTTTCACTTTGGATAAACAAATTTACATGCTTCCTATTTCATCATTGACTGAACCTACTAATATCGACAGATTATTTCCCCTAAAGCAGGACTGCAGGATTTTCCTTGCTCCAAAGACTCAATTATTGAAAAATTGCTCCTCTATGGTACTGCTATTTATCTTTCACCCCTCCAACAATCTTGGAATAAATATCATTTTATTTCTCTTTCTTACTTCTTTCCTAACTCCCAACTGGATTACACGTTTTGCAAAATAAGAATTGACTTTAATTGGAGAGTTTGATCTGGTTTAAAGGTGGGAATGAAGGAAGAGGAAAAAATTTAACACTTGTCATTTACTATCTTATATGACCTTGGGAAGTTTGCTTAACATCTCTAAGCTTCAATTTTTCATGTGTAAAATGGGGATAATAGTAACACCTACTTCATACTGTTTTGTGAGGATTAAATTGTATAATCCTTTTAGGAATGACAGTATAATGCCTGACAAGTAGACAGTACCCATTAATTGTTATCGTTATTATTTACTGAATTTTCTGTAACCTGTCATAACAAATCCAAACTACCAAAAGCTATAACTACACACCATACAAGTCCTTTGACTTCCTGCTTTGTATTTTCTGAATTAAAATACTCTTCCTAAAAAGAGTGATGACTTGGGCCTGGCCCAGTGGCGCAGCGGTTAAGTTCGCTCGTTCCGCTTATCTGCAGCCTGGGGTTCACCAGTTCAGATCCTGGGTGGGGACATGGCACCTCTTGGCAAGCCATGCTGTGGCAGGCATCCCACGTATAAAGTAGAAAAAGATGGGCATGGATGTTAGCTCAGGGCCAATATTCCTCAGGAAAAAGAGGAGGATTGGCAGTAGTTAGCTCAGGGCTAATCTTCCTCAAAAAAAAAAAAAAAAAGAAGAGTGATGACATAATCACCAAATTTTCACTCTAACAATACTACATTGATCTGTTGCAGAGAGAGGACAATAATGGGAGATGCTAAAGCAGGGATCCCAGACCTTCTTATCACACACAGCGCCTTAATGTAGATTCATTCTAGACAATATTGAGCAGAGACAAAGTGGGAGAGGAAGAGAATATGGAAAATTGGTTTGCTGAGATGTAGGGAAACACTTCCCTTTGCCCCAGACACAGAGCATTTGACTAAGCAACTTGATCATGTATGTTCTAAAATGCTGTTCCTGAAATACTGAAATATGAATGGGATATTGCCCAAGTATCCCTTGCATGGTTTCTAATACGTCTGCAAGTTTAGTTATATATATGCTTCCTTTCATCTCTCAAAGCTTTGGGAATGAACTATAGATTTTCTGCAGGTCTACCTTGGTATAAGTTATGTCACCCAGATATTAGTAAAAAAAAAAAAAAAAAAATCCCAGAATGTATTCCCTGAGGACTCTAGAGTGTGATGATGTAGATGCCAAATATCCTGTTTAAAAATGGCCATTAGGTCTAGCAGGTTAAGTTGAGAACCCTCTATGGGTTTTCTCAACACATAATCGTAGATTTGTTAGTTCTATCCCAGCAGGCAAATATTCTCATGGACATTCATTCATTCATTCATATTTTTAGTGCCTGGGATGTGTCAGACATGATGCTGAATAATGGAGAGTGAAAACAGACATGATACTGTGTTCAGGAACTTAAAGTACAGTAGTGGAGAGAAAACTTCAATCAAAACCTCAAATAAGTAGGGGTAAATTACATTGCTGACAATGCTTACAAACAGATTAACATGATGCTATGGAAATATATAGTAGGGGTAATTGACTTAATCAGGTACCAGCGTAGGCTCACTTGAGAGAGCGTGGATTAAGCAGAGGTCTGAAAGATAAATATGAATAAACTGGACAGAGAAGATGGATAAGAGTGCTCCAGAAGGAGGGAGCATTGTGCTAGATCCATTTTTTCCCCCAAAAGCCAATGAAAAGCCACTGAAACATTTGAGCAGAAGGAAGGGCCCTGATGAGTGATAACTGCCGTTGCTGGGTGGAGATTGGAGTGGGGAGGGTGATAACAGAGGGAGGCCAGCTGGGATGCTATTAGCCTCATCTAAATTAAGGATACGAATGTCTTGGACAACAAAAGTGGACATAAATTCAGTAGAGAAATTTGACAGAATTTTAGGAAAAAATTTTTAAAACTGACTCTCAAATTCTGGCTTCCATTAATGAATGCTTTATTTTTACGTATGGAGACAGGAAATTCTCAAAAAGACCTATGTTTGAGCAGAAAGATTCCTAATTCACGTACCAAATCCTTTCAACACTAGGTTTACACTTTAATTCTCTGGAAACAGGCTGTTGGCCCCCACACGGCTGACCATGTTCTCAGAACCCCAGTATTTCTTGAGGAAGTCAGAATCGGAGCTGGCTGTAATGTCCTGAGAGTAACTCAAACTTCATGAAGAGAAATGTGAGAATGATGAACGCTTCTTCTCGCCTACCCTCTCAAGCTGTGATTTTTTCTCTCATTCCCTTACATCACTGGACTTGTTGGCGGAATAAGTTTAATTCTGTATTAGTTTCCAATTGCTGTAGGTCAGGAGTCCAACACGAGTCTTAGGAGGTTAAAATAAGGCATTGGCAGCCTGTGTTCCCTTATGGAGACTCTAGCGGGGAATCTTTTTCCTGTTCACTTGACTTGGCAGAATTCAGTTCCTTGAGGCTACGGAATCCAGGTCCCCATTTTCTTGCTTGCTGTGAGCTGAGAGCCAGCCACAATTTTTAATGTTGCTGCAGCCCTTGGCTCTTGGTTCCCTTTCTCCATCTTCAAAGCCAGCAACATTGCGCCTTTTGGACTCTTCTTCCATAGTCACATCTTCCTCTAACGACAGCGAGGAAAAGTTCTCTGACTTTAAGGACCCCTTGTGGTTAAATGAGTCCCATATAATCACAAGGTCCCCATCTCAGTGTCCCTAATTTAATCACTTCTGCAAATTCCCTTTTGCCACATAAGGTAGTAAAGTCACAGGTTCTACGAATTAGGCTGTGGACATCTTTGGGGTCTGGGGGCATCATTTTTCTACCGTAACTTCTTACTCCTCATTGCTGCCCCCAAATGATTCTCTCCCTTCTTTCCAAAAACTCTCCAGATTTGCAATAAGGAGTGAGTGGATGATATAAACTGATGGCATGGGATTCAGTCATCTACCAAATCCCAGTTTTTGCCTCTTCTTTTCCTGAAGATATTAGCTCCTGGATCATGATCACCATTCATGTTGTACCTTCTTGCTAATAGCAGTGTCTACAAAGATGACCCTTCCAGTGCTCTGTCCACTAAATATCTGGACCTTGGCCTTTAATTGTCTTGACCCACACCCTTCCTAAACCGTCCACTCTCATGGTCATACCCTAGTCCCTATTATTGCCAAATTCTTCTACCCTTTCCTAATCTCGGTGTCAAGTATTGTATTTTCTGACTATCTCCATCTCTCTTCTGATCTCACTCTTATTTATACCATAACTGCAGTAATATATCAACACTACCTAGACCTACCGTGCATTGTCCTGCCATCTCTCTATTGTCTCTCACTTCTCTCCTTTCTCAGCTTAAATTGCAGGAATCATAGTTACAAATGCTAACTTCTCTCTAAAACCCTGTCCTCACAAACTTTGTTCGTCTTACTTGGAAAGGTCTCAACCCTCACTAAATCTAGTTTTCTGCCATTCTCTGTTAATATTAGTGCAGCTGCATGTGAATGGAGAAAACACACAATACACTGACATGTCCTTCTTTAAATATGTGACTTCACCTCAGTGAACTCTACTATTACCCAGCATTTGAAGCCATTGGCAGAAACATTCATGAAGTCCATTACCACATCAATTCGGCTGTTTCTTTTCATTCTTACTATAAAGCAACTCCTCACTCCTATTTATACCTAAATAAAACACCTCCATTTATGAACTTGATCCTATTCCTTAGTTATGGTTTTCCAGAGAAAAAGAACCAAAAGGAAGGAAGGGGTGGGGGAGGGAGGGAGGAAGGAAGGAAGGAAATAAAGATAGAGAGATGTATTTTAAGGAAGTGGCTGATATATTTTCAGATTGTAGATGTGTAAGTCCAAAATCCACAGGGTAGGCCAGCAGACTGGAGTCCCAAGGAAGGCTTGATGCTGCAGCTCGAGTCTGAAGCCAGTGTGCAGGCAGAATTCCCTCTTCCTCCAGAAGGTCAGTCATTTTTCTATCAAGGCCTTCAACTGATTGGACGAGGCCATCCACATTGTGGAGAGTAATCTTCTTTACTCAAAGTCTGCTGAATTAAATGCTAATTTCATTTTAAGAATACAGCAACATCTAGACTAGTGTTTGACCATAAATACAGGTGCCATGGCCTAGCTAAGTTGACAAATAAAATTAAACATCACATTACCTATTGAAAAATATTTATCCAACAATATACCTTCTCTCTCCTGAATCAATTTTCCCATTTAAAAAAATCTTTTGACTCCTCCCACATTCCCCTTCATTTACTGTCCCATTTTTCTATCCTATTTACAGTAAAATCCTTTGATGATTTTAATTCCTTCACTCTTATTTTTTCTTCCACCTAAGTTGGGCTTTTGCTTCCAACATCACACCAAAACTGCTTTGTGTCAAGGTTACCAATACCTCACAATGATAAATCAAAAGTTAAATTACAGGCTTCATCTCATTTCACCAGGGTTTGACTAAGTTAAACACTCCTCTTTGAATCATCATTCTCAGTTTATCCATGACAATCAGAACATATTCACTTGGTTTTCCTCCTTTCTTGGTCTGGTAACTCTTTCTTAGTGTCTTTTGCTGATTCCTTCTCATTTATCTGACTTAATTTTGGAGAGCCACAGGCCATGGTCCTTGGACCTTTTCTCTATATAAACGTACTCCTTTGGTGAGTCTAATTGCTTGGCCTTAAAGCTCAATTAGATGCTGATGACTCCCACATTTACATCTTCAACCAGACTTCTCCTCAAACTCTAGATATCTGATAGAAACCTCATCAAACAGCAAGTCTGTTGTCAAGTTTGGCAGAGGCCAAAAATCTTGGAGCTCCCTTGACCCTGTCTTTCTCTTATACTTCATATCTGAGTCTTCAGCAAATCTTGTCATCTAAGTATTCTCTAAAATGAAATGTCAAGGGTAGCTTTTCTATCTTTTCATAGGTAGCACTGTCCTGACCACAGGAAAAATTGCTATTCTGAAAAAAATATTAAAACATTGGGAATATTTGCTGTTACATTGTATGCAATAAAAAAATGTTGTGCATTAAAACTAATCAAAAAATAATAAGATAAAACAGCTATAAAAGACAAGTATTGGGCGCCAGCCATGTGGCCAAGTGGTTAAGTTCACGTGCTCCACTTCTGTGACCTGGGGTTTCTCCATCTGGGATTCTGGGTGTGGACCTAGTACCACTCATCAGGCCACACTGAGGCAGCGTCCCACATAGCACAACCAGAAGGACCACAACTACAATATACAACAGTGTACTGGGGGGTTTGGGGAGAATAATGAAGAAGGAGGAGGAGGAGGAGGAGGAGAAGAAAAAGATTGGCAACAGATGTTAGCTCAGGTGCCAATCATTAAAAAAAAAAAAACAGACAAGTATTGATAGAATTGAAGACACTTGAATATGAACTGAATATAAGATATTATGTAGTCAATGATAGTTTCCTTGCTTGTGGTATTGACACTGAAGTTATATAGGAGAATATGTTTTTTATCAGAAAACAGATGCTGAAATATCACAGTGTCTGCAAGCTATTTTCATATGGTTCATCCAAATATTTTTATGTGTATATGTGTGTGTGTGTGTACCAAAAAGAGAAGGTCAAAACATATGTGGCAAAATGTTACAAATTAGTGAATGTAGGTACAGGATTTACATGGGTATCATTGTAACATCCTTTCAGCTTTTCTAGGTACTTAAATAGTTTTTTCAAAATAAAGAGTTAGAGGAAAATGTATGCAGAATTGAATCATTTCTGAAACCACCATGACCACCACACCGGTCAAAGGCATCGCCAATTGTAGCCTAATTTACTGTAAACAGCTCTTCACTGCTCTTCCTTCTGCAGCCCTTGACTCTTTGTCACTTTATAATCGTTCGTAACAATGATCTTTTAAAAATATGAGCCACATAACATAATTCCTCTGCACAGGGCCCTCCAACTGAAGACCCGTGTTCAAGATTACAAAACCACTATCATCTGACCACCACCAGAGCCCCCGTCACCTCTCTGACCTGGTCTCCTCCTCCCTCTCTTGCTTACTCCACTAAAAGCACACTAGTCATCTTTTTCCTGGACTAGACTAGGCACGTTCCCTTCAGAGTCTTTATATTTTCTCTTTCTTCTGACTGGAACATTTCTCCTCTAGATATCAGTATGAATCTTTTCCCACCTTCTTTCTATCATTTCTCAAATATTTCCTTCTCTTTATGGCCTTTCCAGACCCATCTATTGGAAATGACAACCCCTTTTCAAGTATCCCCTGATTTTCTTTTCTCCATAATACTTATCATCAACTGACATATTTTATTTGTCCACTTGTTTGTCTATTCGTTCTGGAATGTAGGACATCATAGCAAGAATTTTTTTTTTTTCCAGAGGAAGATTCACCCTGAGCTAACACCTGTTGCCAATCTTCCTCTATTTTGTATGTGGGTTGCCGCCACAGTGTGGCTGCCAACAAGTGGTGTAAGTCCACATCCAGGAACCGAACCTAGGCCACAGAAGTGGAGTGTGCCAAACTTAACTATTAGGACATGAGGCAGTCCCAGGATATTGTTTTTAAGTCTCTTCACTGATCTATCCTCAGTGTCTAGAACTGTTCCTGGAATCTGAAGGAGCGCTAAGCATTCAATGAAGATTTGTCAAATGAATAAAATGTTTTCACAAAATGGATAAATTTGGTTAGGTTGGAGGAAGGAACAAAAATAGAAATAGAAACAAATAACCATGCCACTGACACTTCCGTGACATCAGTTAAAGCAGTTACATTTTGGATATGTTCTCAGAATCCAATCACAGTAATTCTTAAATCAAGTTTAAACAGTCTTATGCTAATCATTTTCATTCTAATTTTTGGAGGCCTTCAGGAACATATGAAGTCCATTCAACAAAATTGTTGAGTTTCCTGGGTGTCATGTTCTTCAGAAATGGCTACATATTACGGGTATATAAAAAAAGACGTTTACAGGAAATCTCTCCGACCAAGATCAGGACCTGTGACTCTCCGCTTTTGTCCCCTCCCCTCCACACACATTCCTCTGCCTTCAGCCTGGGGCATCCTGAGAGGTAGCCTGTGATTCACTTCTGTTGAAGCCTTTCTCCAGAGTGATTCTAGACCAACCCAACAATGCAGGCCTCTGTGAGTAGTAATTAGCGTTGTCACTTAAAGCCACATAGATAGATATGGTTTCTGAACTTAAATCTCCCCTCTCTGTTTCATAGATGGATGGGGGATTTGTGTGGCGCATGACTCAATTCAGAAAATGGCACTCTTCTGCCTGGCAGAATGGATGGGAAGTTCATCCAATCCACTTCTCTTCTCATGGAGCCTCCTATGCCTTTCTGAAACTGGTCTGGGAATGCCAGCCAAGAGTTGGAAAGCTCTGATGTAATCTGTCACAGATCCTGCCCCTTGGCAGAGAACCTGCATATTTTGATTAGCTGCTTCCTTTCTCTATGGGATGTCAAAGGCTTCCTTGAATTGCTCTGCAAAGCGCCCACTATCACATCATGAAGCCTTACCCTCCATGGCACTGGAAGATGTCAAAATAGTTGAGATACCCTTCACTGGGCTCAGCAAAAGAACTACTTCCTGGAAAAGTTACCTAAGGACAGCCAATTATATCAAGATGTCCCCACCAGACTTTTCCCTCCATGAAAGATAAAGCTAAGTTATGGTAAGGCTGGATTTGACTTCTACGGACATAATCAGTTTTTGAGCCAACAAGTAGGTGACTTAAGGGCCTGGTTTTGTGTCATAAAATGCTTCATCCACTAGGATAATAAAACTGTCCTCTACTAGAACAGAGATAAAGCATTCACCACTTCCAGCAACCGCCCCCCTTGTTGACCAATGGATAGATTAGGAGTGGTGAGATCAGGGGACACAGCTGAAAACTACTGAGAAATATGTTGTCCAGGGACCTTGACCACAGAGGGCCTATGCTCCATAAATGCTAAGAGTTCGGGTGCCTGGGTTAAGACCTTAAAGAGGAGAGCTCCTACGCAAGCTGGGCTGCAGCATAGCTAGGATATTAATTCAATACTATCAACATTTAGCAGACAGCTCTCTGCTGTCTTTTAACCTTAGAAGGAACGTCATATGCAAGAAACATCAACCTTACCATGTGACTGCAAAGGACAGAATTAGGGTTCACTGGTGGAACTGAGCTTCTGACTTATTATAAGAACTCTTTAACAATGGTGATAGCCAGGAGACAGATATGTTATTATTGCTAAACTTGTATCTCCCCTCATGACTTCATGATATTAAGAACTTGAATAAGATCCAATACCTTCAAGTATAACTTGCGATGCTTTAATTGCATATCTCATGGATCCATTTTTTATGTAAATTGAGGCTGATGACTTATTTCCAGATGTTGAAGCATTATGTTGAGTCTCAGACTCCCTATCGCTAGTGCTTTCCAACACCTCTTGAAATCCCCATATTGGGTTCTCAGCTTCATTGCTTAGATCTGGACATTCTCCTAAGCAAGATTCAAGATTCTGGGGAAATTGCAGGGTCTGAGCTAAAACGAGGACCTGTCCTTGGCTTCCTTCCTTTTTCACTATTTCTACCGAAGACATGGAAGTACTTCCTGAAGTTCTCTCTTTGAAAAACTTGTACTTTCCAACATGCTTTCTTCTCAAAAGAATTGTTGTTTATTTGTTTGTCTGTTATCTACTTATCAACTCATTCATTCTCTCTCTCTCAACGCATCTATCCTGTACCTTGTTCTAAAATTTTAAAAAAGAGAAAAAAGGACTTAAGATAGCTCCTAAGTATGCTATCAATTGCTATACTCTTTCAAATCACCCTCGACTTCAAGATTTCAATGAGAATGACTATCCTACAGAGATGTAAATGTTTTAAATTGAAAATTCACACAACTACTTATACCTTATAAAACACATAATATTGTACTTTCTAATGGTGTCTGGAAAGAGGCCTGTATCTGGCCTGCATCAGGGGTTTTCATGAGGAAAAAATAAATCAGAACTTTGGCTTCTAGACTTCATCAGAGAAAATCATTTTTTTATATCTTTGTGAGCTGGAAGAAGCAGGTGGAAACTCCACCTCCCCTTGTTGATTCCGTAGAGACTACTGATGGATGTGTACTTGGTCGACCATTCTAGCTCTGCAGAGCTCTTAGCGGACTGACTCAAGTTCAATCATCCTCTCTTATTCCAGAACATTTGCTTTCCCTTTGCAGAATCTATTATTTTTCAGCTCTCTCCAGCCAATCTTCCTGGCTCCTTGATTACTCATTACAAATCAGCATATACTAGCATTTATATACGCCTCAGAGAAAGGAACAGCCTGGCTTGGAGATTCTGAGAAGGCATATGCAATCATGGGGATTTCCGTCCCTCTGGCAGTGGTAGAATCATTTTAGTCTTGCTGCTCTGGAGTGGAGGGGGAGTAAACAATATCTCCCACACCACTAAAAATATTCCTCCAAAGAGAAGAGAAAGATTTAGGTGATCCTTTGGATCGCCTTCAGAAATAGAAGAGTCCATTCAGGGTTTCTGCAGGTTCCCGCTCCCAACCATTCAGGGCAGCTCTCTGCCTTGGCACCGCCTTCATTGTCATTCTCAAATATTAAAGTCGTGCCAAAGATGCCATCTCTAGAGCCATAGATCTACATCAGAGCAGGAGAATGGACGTGGGCTACAGAAGACAATGCCATGGATAGAAATCATTGAAACATTTTTGTGTGCTTTTCAGAGATGGATGAAGACACAATGTTTATTCAGGAAAATAAAGACAATGTCTGACTCAAGGGTTGCTCTCACATCCAAAACATTATTATCTGAAGAAGTGTGTAAACTTGTTCTAGGTATCTCCAAGATCAGAATTAGAGTCAATGTAGAAATTAAAGAGGTGGGTAAAAGCCATTTGATAAATGAATAAAAATATCAACCTTTTGAATTACCTCCCAATGGGCTGACTTCGTGGCTGCTTTGTCACCACAGGCATTTGAGCAGAAGTTAGAAAACTGTTGGTGGGGATATTATAACTACCATCCTTAATTGTACATAACCTCAGATAAAACATTTGTATTAGAAAACATGTTCCCTTGACCTTAGAATTCCATTCATTTCACCAAAATCAATGTACCTAATGCATTGTTTTTGATGAACAAGTATCTTTTCATTTGGCTGCAGGTGGCAGTGTTCAGAGACAAGGAGAGGAATTAGGAGCAAATTTCATTAGAGAAGTTATCAGCCATTCATGGTTCATCTTTCTTGGCTTCCTACCTTTCCTTCTCATTCTCTGTTGTGCCTGCTCAGTGTCATAGCTGCTCCACGTCCCTACCTTCAAACCCTGTGCATCTGTCCATCTGTGAGTTATGAAAAAGGAACATCGAATCCCACAGGTCACTGTATCACTATGACACACCTTCTTTTATTGCTCAGAAGACTTCTTTCATTCCTGAAGACAGTGTATGTTGTATCTGACTTTTATATTACAAGATATATTATGCTGTCACATTTCATTTCTTATCCATCAGCAAAATGGTTCACTCCTCCCACTCTGCCTCAAGACCCCCCACTTCCCATGGACCAGAGCAATGCCATGTCATCCACCACTTCATCAAAAAATGCTTCTTAAGGCCAGCCAGATGGTATAGTGGTTAAGTTCATATGCTCTGCTTCAGCGGCCAGAGATTTGCAGATTCAGATCCCAGGCCTGGACCTAGCACTGCTCATCAAGCCATGCTGTGGCAGCATCCCACATAAAATAGAGGAAGTTTGGCATAGATGTTAGCTCAACGATAATCTTCCTCAAGCAAAAAGAGGGAGACTGGCAACAGATGGTAGCTCAAGGCCAATCCTCCTCTTCCTCAAAAAAAAAATGCTTCTTAAGACAGATCCAGTTTATTTCACTTGCTTTTATTTGAACATTCGTATATCCATATTTAACATTCTTCTGACACTTATTTAGCCCACCGTATCTCAAATGACAAATTAACAAGTAGCTTCAATTCCCCTCTAAATTCTGTAAGTGTAATTTCTGATCGTCACACAAACACATTTGTGCAAGGTAGCCTTTTTAAAAGAAATGTTTCTTTTACTAGAGACTGGCTCTCTAGGTAAAATTTTCCCCAGGTAAAATTTTGACTTGAAAACAATAAGAACAAAAATAAGATAAATGTATTTTTTAAAAATCCCTTCCCTCTTTGTTTAAAAAAAGCAACATTATTTGAAGGCCTCTGGGACTGTGTATTCAAATTAGATCAATAGGCAAAATTCAATAAACCACAGGAGGGGATAACAGCCCTTTAGGAAATGTGAATTTTTTAGATGTCCAACTTAAAAGTGTAGACACAGGACATTGAGGTCAGCAGCCCACGGGTAGTAGAGGAAAAAAAATCTGATATAACAGGAAAAAGATGGCTGTGCCAAAGGCCAATAAATTGCAGGGTCTGGAGAGCCAGTAGAAATAATTGCAATAACTGATTGAATCAGATTCCTTCCTTTAAAATCTATGACTGTATCTTGTTTCTTAGAAGACTCTAATAGAAAATTAGTCAGTAAAGATGCCTTTCTTGACCTTCTTATGGGGTTTAACCAAAAAACTCTATGCAATACTAAAATGCAGTCATGATATTAGTGCATTTGATATATATAGAGATTGTCATGTAATACACATCCTAAGAGGTATATTTTCTTCCAAATTATTTGAACAGTATATTTTTGTATATCTCTTAATTTTCTGACATTGTGTACCCAAAAAATTACTTAAGAATAAAAAAGGAATATAAAAAGAGAAGAAAGAGACTGTTTACAGTCATTTTAAATATTTTTCCAGTCTGAACACAATCTCTATTGTTTAGTCCATAATTTCCCACCAGCCTTTGGAAGTATTTGATGGTGCAAATAATAGTTTGCACACCAAAATTGAAAGAAAAACTCTCCCTTCTCCTGAAGTTCACGTTTATGTACCTCTAATTAATAGCTGTAGTTGTGTTTGTCCAGGTCTAGCTCTGGGGGGGGGAAAGTGTTTAAAGTAGTGAGGTCTGACTTCTGCACTTCTCAGTCTCAGGGAAGATTTCCTTAGGATGGACAAGCTGCTGAAGAGGAAGAGGGTAGTGTTCAAAACAAGTGATGACTCAGCACACTCTGTCTAAATGCCTTTGCTCTCATGCGTCTTTTACTGAGATATAGTTGACATGTAACATTATGTAAGTTTAAGGCGTACCATGTGTTGACTTGATACATTTATATATTGCAATATGAATGCCATGCTAGTGTTAGCTGACACTTCTATCATGTCCCATAATTACCATTGCTTTTTTGTGGTAAGAAAAATTAAGATCTAGTCTCTTAGCAACTTTGAAGTTTATGATACAGTATTGTTGACTGCAGTCACTAGTCTATGTCTCAGATCTCCAGGATTTATTTATCTACCAGTTACAAATTTGTAGCCTTCAACATGTCCCCAATTCCCCCACCCCGTAGCCCCTGGTCACCACCATTCTACTCTCTATTTTTATGAGTTTGACTTTTTCAGATTTCGTATATAAGTGAGATCATACAGCATTTGTCTTTCTCTGTCCGACATATCTCACTTAGCATAATGCCCTCAAGCTTCACCTATGTTGTTGGAAATAGCAGGATTTCCTCCTTTCTCATGGTTGAACAATTTTCCATTGTATATATATTTACCCCACATCTTCTTTATCCATTCGTCCACTGATGGACATTTAGGAAACACGCATATGTCTTTGAATCCCAGTACGTGTTCCTGATTCCTACCTGCTCCCTAAATGTGCTTCTCTAGCTCTTGATGGTACCCTTTGGCTCCTCATCACGACTTGGTGTGGTTTCAGCTTCCCCTTTGGCTTTACCTGGGCTCCATCATTGCTCCTTTGCAGATTTGTGTTTCTGGGTAATGGATTGAACTGGGCGTTCTGCATTTGAATCCCTGTTGCACCACTTACTATATCCATGTACAAGTTGATCTTGAGTTATACCCAGCCTCTCATGCCTTGGCACGTACATTTCTCTTGATTTTACTCCATGATTTCCGTACAAGCATCCTTCTCCCAGGCCATAGCAAATTGTTCGTGAGTGTTTCATGCCACTGAGGCTTCCCTTACGTGCCTTTCCCTCTGCCTGGATTCCTTCCCTCTCTTCCCTGTACTCCCCACCTTCACAGAGCTGGCTTTTATTTATCCTGAAGTTCTCAGCTCCATTATTACCATCTCTATGAAGCTTTCCCTAATCTTCCTGAATTACATCCACACCTATGAACTCAAAAGGATTTAGCACATTTCTCAAATATCATACTTATAACACTATACTCCAAGTGTTGAATTATTTTGGTTATCCTTACTACAGAGCAAGAACCTCAAAGGCAAGGATTATGGCTTGTTTGATTTTTCATGCCCAGTGTCACACTAGGCATTTCATATGCTTGTGGAATAAGGTTAACTCCTATGAGCTCCTGTCCTCATTCATAAAATGGAAATAATGACACCTGTTTTGGTGATATTAGTATATAATAAAATAAGACGTGAAAACTCTTAGTATAGTTCCAGATACACATTAGATGCACTATAAGTGTTAATTTTCTTATCTTTTCCCTCTGGCAACTATTTTTAAATTCCCTCAAGCTCAATTTGTAACCCTTTAATCTACCTTACTTACCTTGTCTTTGCATCAGATTTGCTGTCTTGCCTGGCTCCTCTGACAGAGATACTATTTCTCCTGCCAGGGCAAATAGCACCTGAAGGACGTATGCCTGCTGGCCTCATACTTGTTTGTGTCCATCAGAAGTGTCCTTATCCTCATGATGAGCTTAGATCCCATCTAGTAACTTCTCATGGTTCTCTTTCTTCTTCAAAGACCTCCTCATTCAGTTTTTGTTGTTTTAAACTTAGGATGAATATGATATTAAACATATTTTGAGTCAGATTGTGGTGTACACATTTTAGGATGCAAAAAACAAATGCTCCCCAAGCATTCTTGTGTGGTGAGGATGTTGCACATAGGATTGGCTGCAGTGTGCCCATGCTGTGCCAGTGGCATGCACAACACGCTGTGGGACCATACAGGAGGAATCCGCTCTTACTGCCTGTAGGTAGAAAGCTATTCACAGAGGCTGTCCATCTGGCTCTTTCTTTGAAGCATGGATGAGATTTCTCCAAGAATAAAGGATGGTGTAAATGCCTTTGTATGCCACATTGAGGACTATCTTCTAAAGTATTCCCCAACGCTTCCAAAATCCACAAAAGATCTCCTCGGTTTTCTCCCATAAGCTACATATTAAGATATATATTTGACAACCAAAGTAAAAAAAAAAAATCATTGAGCTTCACACCTGGGATTAATCAAAATTGTGTGTGTGTGTGTGTGCATGTGTGTGCAATCAGAGCTTCTTGTTGGAATAAAATAATCAGTTTCCACAGTCACATAATAAATCTGCCTAAAAGTAAAGAAATATAATGTTTCTCTTCAATTTTTGTTTTGTCATAAAAAAGTCATTCTTAAATTTCTTAAAATAACTCATGTATCCAAACGATGAACTCTTGCTTTAACTAAAGGAATTTCGAAAATAATTTCCAAAACAGAGAACGACAAAATCATACGTATGTGTCATAAAGATACCTCGATGGCATCTAGAGAGAGAAGAGACTGGGTAAGAGGATTAAAGCAGATCCGAGGGCTCTGAGGAGATGGGAGGAGATGTGAGGAGGCCTGGACTGAGGCCCTGGGAACACCATGGGCAGGAGGCGGCCTTCGGTGCCCCGCCCCAAGCAGGAGGCAGCTGGTATTAAAATAAGTCAGTAATCTGGATGAAAGTTGGAGATTTCTTTAAAATGTATGAAAAGAATACAAAATTCTTGGTCCAATAGGCAAGCTGTTGTGGTGAGCAACAGAAAAAATAAAAAGCAAACCAAGAATCATTGGATAAATACTGACCGTTAGAATAGGTGGAACCCCACCGACGTTGGTTCAGCAAGGAAAGCGAAGAAGCAGCCTTCATGATTTCAAAAGAGGAGGAGGGGAATCAAGTGAAAGGAATACGTTCATGAGAAATTTTGAAATGCTGCAAAATAAAGACACCTGGGGAGGAGAAAAATGACTCAACTGGAAAAGACAGACAGCGATTAGTGAGACAAACCGGGCGAGTCTGGGTGGGAGCCCAGCACTTCTTGTTCCTGACTGTCTTGGTCTGAGTTTTGTTCGAGGTTTTGTACAGCATGATGCCTGCACACAGCAGGGCTCTCCCAGTGACTGTTATGACGAAAACGTGTCAATGACTTGGGGGGTCGAGGGTGCAAAGCGCAGTTCACTAGGTTACCACTGTAACCCACAGGCTATTTCCAAAAATACGTCCCATAATCCATAACATGGAACGAATTTCAAATTTCTGTACAGAAAGTATATTTCTTTCTTTTAGTACTAAACATTCCTCTTTCTTGAAACATTGGGTTTTTCTAGTCAGTGAATTGTCGGCATTTTTTCCAACTTGTTTAACTTTTGGTATGTTGAAAATTGAGTTCATATTCCTCTCTTCATTTATTTACTAATTCATTAGTTCATTTATCCAAAAATCCAGTGAACGTTTACTGATCATTTACTCTAAGCCAAGTTCTTTGTCCTTTGTAATGTATTGTGGCCCCTTTCTCACACTTTGTAGCTCTGAGGAAGAATCCCATTGGGGAATACATGCTAAATGAGGGCAGTGGTGATGAAAGGGAGGCAGGCTTATTTTGCAGAAAGAGAGCCTTCTGATGTCTTGGTCATGCTGCACAGCACCTCCCTGAGGGAGAATATTCTGCTCGTTAGCTTCCATGATGAGAGAAGATAAAGAGAACAAATCCTGGAATCTGGACTGCAAGCCATCAGCTCCTGTTGCAGTTCTGCCACTTCATATCTGTGAGAACTTTGGAGAGTTATTCAGATTCTCCAAGCCTCAGCTTCCCCACACAGCAAGCAGGATTTAATTTATCCTTTACAGGACTTGCCAGCAGGGCATGGGGAATCTTGGCACTGGCCCTCCCAGAGCCCATTCAAACACTACCTGGATATTAGTCAGTTTTCTGATTCCCCCATCAGATGACTAACTACTTTCCCTTCTCACATTGCCTGGTTGGCACTGGGAATCCGGTCCCTCCAACAGTCTTGCCTTCCTTCCCTCCCCACCGCCCCGGTGGTCAGATCTACATTGGGACTAAAGACCAGAAAGAGAAATTGGAAACAATCAAAGAAGACAGAAACAGGCTGAAGCCAGACTCCTGAGACAGCACGGCCGTTCCTGCCTATATTCCTGGAAAATCAAGATATGAGAAAAAATCACCATGTTCTCCTTTATTTACAGAGGATTTCTGCAGTGAAGGTGACAGACACACAAAGTGCTCTTCATGAGCACAAAGAGCATCAGTGTTGGAGAAAGAGTCCAGGCTTTGGAGTCAAATATAAAATCTGGCCGCACCATCCATGTGCTGTGTGATCTTAACCCCTGTAATCTCTCCCAGCCTGTGTCCCGATCACTGAATATGGAGAGCCCTGACTGCTGAGCAGGCAAACTTAGAATGTGCATGCAGTCATTTGGACTTGATGGTCATTGCTATCTTCAAAAGAGGTCAAGAACTGTTTACATTTGTCAATTATAGGTGCACCACCCCAGATGCTCATTTGTCCCTTGTCACAGTAGAAAGGGAAAGCATTGTAAACAGTCACCAACTCCAGTATCTTCAGGGCTGGCAACCCTGGAATAACCTGCCAAGTTCTGCCAGCAGTTAAGGATTCAATTTTCTCTGTGGACCTGTTCTAGAGGCAGCCGGATAATCACTTCTGATCACCTGCCAATTGATTGGGTTGCCTTTTGTTTAAGCAACTCTGGTAAGGGCTGAGGGCGGGGCCCAGCCAGGACAAACACAAGGAGGAGGCAGTGCAAGTCATTTCATTTTATTTCATTTTATTTGTTTTTAAAAATGTGGCAAGAACACAACATGAGATCTACCCTCTTCGCAAATTTCTAAGAGCACAATACAGCGCTGTGAACTATAGGCACAACATTGTACAGCGGATCTGTAGAGCCTAATTCATCCTACATAACTGAAGCTTTGCATCCATTGAACAACTCCCATTTCCTCCACTCTCCCTGCTCCTGGCAGCCACTACTCTCCCCTCTGTTTCTATGAGTTTGACTGCTTAGGATGCTTCATATAAGTGCTTCACATAAGTGCTTCAGGTAAGTAATATTTGTCCTTCCATAACCAGCTTATTTCACTTTGCATAATGTCCTCCAAGTTCATCCATGTTGTCTCATATGGCAGGATTTCCTTCTATTTTAAGGCTGAGTAATATTCCATTGGGTGTTTATACCACATTTCCCTTATCCATTCATCCATTGACGGGCACTTAGTTTTTTCCATACTATGGATGTTGTGAATAATGCTGCAATGGACATGTGAGTGCAGAGATCTCTTTGAGATGGTGTTTTCATTTCCTTTGTGCATATATCCAAAACTGGGGTTGTTGGATCAATAGGAGTTCCATTTTCAATTTTGTGAGGAAAATCCATACTGTTTTCCATCGTGGCTGAGCCAATTTACCTTCCCAACATTGCACAAGTGTTCCCTTCTCTCCACGTCTTCAAAAACACTTTCCTTTTGTCTTTTCAATAACGGCCATCCTCACAGGTGTGAAGTGACATCTCATTGTGGTTTTGACTTGCATTTCCCTGATGATTAATGATGCTGATCACCTTTTCACATACCTGTCAGCCATTTTTACGTCTTCTTTGGAAGAAGACATATTTGGTTCCTTTGTTCATTTTTTAATACAGTTTCCTGCTATTAAATTGTAAGAGTTCCTTACATATTTTGGATATTAACCCCTTATCAGATATGTGGTTTGCAAATATTTTTTTGTTTTGTTGTTTGAGGAAGATTAGCCTTGAGCTAACATCTGCTGCCAATCCTCCTCTTTTTGCTGAGGAAGCCTGGCCCTGAGCTAACATCGATGCTCATCTTCCTCTACTTTATATGTAGGATGCCTACCACGGCATGGCTTGACAAGCAGTGCCATGTCTGCACCCGGGATCCGAACTGGCGAACCCCGGGCTGCAGAAGTGGAACGTGTGCACTTAACTGCTGCACCACCAGGCTGGCCCCAATTTTTTACCATTCCATAGGTTGCATTTTCACTCTGTTTATCTTTTCCTTTGCTGTTCAGAAGCTTTTTAGTTTGATGCAGACCCACCTGTCTATTTTGCTTTTGTTGCTTGTGCTTTTGGTGTCATATCCAGGAAACTGTTGCCAAGGCCACTGTTGAAAGAAATCAAAGACGACACAAATAAGTGGAAAGACATCCCATGTTCATGGATTGGAAGACTTAATATTGTTAAAATGTCCATACTACACAAGGTGACCCAGAGATTCAATGCAGTCCTTATCAAGACTCCTATGGCATTTTTTACAACAGGAGAAAAAAAAATAATCCTCAAATTCATATGGAACTGCAGAAGACCCTGAATATGAAACAATCCTGAGCAAGAAGAGCAAAGCTGGAGGCCTCACACTCCCTGACTTCAAAATATATTCCAAAGTTACAGTAATTAAAGCAGCATGATCCTGGAACAAGACAGATATATAGACCAACGGAACAGAACAGAGAGCCTACAAATAATCTCAGACATAGATGGTCACCTGATCTTTAACAAGGGAGCCAAGAACACACAATGGGGAAAGGACAGTCTCTTCAAGAGGTGTGTTGGGAATGGATATCCACATGCAAAAGAATAAAATTAGACCCTTATCTTACACCATCCACAACAATCAACTCAAAATGGACTAAAGACTTAAACATGAGACCTGAAATTGTAAAACTCTGACAAGAAAATGTAGGAGAAAATCTTCATGACATTGATCTTGGCCCAAGCCTTTTTAGACCCAACTCCATGACACCCTGAGACAAGCCACATTCCATGCCCACTTTGTCCTCTTCCTGACAACGCAGAGCTACTGACAGCAGCCTGCCTCACCGGTTAGTTGTAGTGTTTGGACTGAGAGGCACAGTGAAGTATTTAAGAAGGCAAGATACCAGGAAGACTGCATTGATTTTTATGAATGATTTATATAAAGGCTAGCACTAAAAAATGTTTATGATAAAACACGTTTTTTCAAAAAGTGACTGTATCTGTTCTTCTGCTGTCACGAAATTGTGTTTGCTTCATGACGAGGTCTGAGAGTGGGAAGCAGGAAACTAGGTGGATTTCTTAGGATAGTAGAATTGTGTGAATATGCCTCTTGTTTTATTTGGTTCATTCTTCATTCACTCAACAAGTATTTTGAGGACCTTCTCTGTGCTCAGGACTCAGCTAAATATGGACAATGTAGATTAAAGAAAAAAGAACAGTACTCACAACACAATGTGGTGCGCACTGGACTAAAATTAAACGCAGTGGGCTACAAAGCCTGGGGAAGTGCCACTTGAGCCTGAAAGAGGCAGGGCATGTATGGGTCTTTCTAGCTAAGGTGGGGAGTATGCATCTTTAAAGTAGTGGAAGTTAGTCAAATAAAGGGGGGAGAAAAATCCAGGATAACAGAATAGCATACAAACTGTACACACACACATATGTATGCTATTTACATGTATACATGCACAGGAATGCATGCGTGAATACACATACACTTGCAGGCACATTGCTTTTTCAACTATATGGCCCTCATCAACCGGGCTAGCACAGCATGTACAAAACTGGTTCCCCATCTCCCTACCATGGAAGATTCAGCGTGCACACAGCAGAGACTTTTCAATTATTCACCATGTGATCTCCTACATGCGGCAAACCATACCCACTGGGAATCATACTTCTCATCTAGCATCGACAACAGGATGTCAACACCCACCCTTGGGGTGTCAGAAAAGTTGGAGTGGCTCTGCAGGGCTGTCATTCTTCGGAACAAAGACTCACCTGCCAGCCGATATGTTTTAGTGACTCCTGCTAATTTGACAGCGTTCACTGGAGACCTGGGGCACAGCATCAATATGTTATCTAAGCCAAAATCCCTTCAGAAGGATCAGTAGTCGGGGCTCCAGTCCTTTGTGTCACTGGGATCAAAGACAAAAATGTAGAGAGAATTTACTTTTAATCCTCCGTCTATTATCAGCTCTGCCCCAAATATTACAGTGGTCTGCACTACACTTTGTGAAAACTTTAAAAGGTGAAGAGGCATGTGCGACTTAGGGAAATCTGTGGCTTGTTAAATTTAATTTTCTAGATGCCATAGAATACATTTGGCCACCGAGAAAGGAATCAGCTGAGAGGAGAGGGACCCCAGGTGAACCCTGGACAAGCCCAGGGAACAGAGAATTCGAGTAGAACAAATAGCTGTGGTTGAAACCCTTGGTTACAAGTTCTTGTGGCAAAATCAACTAGTATGATACACCATCCTCAACTATTAAAAGAGATTTTGAGACTCGCAGAAGAGACATTTGTTTACTTGAGGGTAAAACAGTACTAGGATTGAAATACAATTCAGAGGTGGGGTATGGAGACAAAGACATTTGATTGAGATGCCTCTTAGTAGCCAAATTTACCTGCAGATCCTCACAAAGGAGTCCTTAGCAATGGCCTTTAGCAATCAACTGATGGAAAACCTAAAAACCCTGAAAATATCCAGTCTTGCCTGTTCTGCATCTACTCTGTCATTTTCTGGTCACTGTGACTTTTTCTTTGGGAATTATCACTTCCTCATTCTCAGCTTTGATAGGATTGAGGCAATCACCTGTCTGCTCTCCCAGGATTGCATCGTCCCAGGCTGCTGGTTCTGAAACAAAGCGGCTAGGTGCAAGGACAAGGGAGAGGTCTCTGGGGACACAGGCAGCCCCAGTTGAGAACCAGCAGGGAACCAGGGACCTCAGTCCTGGAGCTGCCTGAATGAACCCAGAAGCTGATTCTCCCCAAGAAGCTCCAGAAGGGAATGCAGCCCTGTTGACGTCCTGATTCAGCTACACAGACTCAGAGCAAAGCAACCAACCCAGCCAGTGGGTCTTATGACCTACAGAACTGCAAGACAACAAACGTGTGCTGTATGAAGCTACTAACAGTGTGGTAATTTGTATGGCAGCAAGAGAAAACTAAAACGCAGACATGTATTTTAGCGCATATTCACCAGGTCAACAATACTATCCTGCGGTATGATGGTTTCATCGTTATAGTGCTGTGTTTTGGCTATGGAACCATGCAGGACAGAGGTTTTGAAAAATCCTAAGAAAATTATACCAAGGAGCTAAGCATGTTGAGATAATGCTAGATGTCCACAGGACATGTTTAAACACTATAAAGGTATTGTGAACGCAGTCACAATACGGGGAAAATGTGTGGCAGAGAGAGAGGTTGGTCCTTTTCAGTTTAGAGGTACACATGCTCCTCGTTCTAGTAAAGGCCCTTTGTCATCAGAGAAGCAGCCTAAGTTCAGTCCGTAGACTTCTGAGTACGCTCTCAGCCATGGGAAATAGTGACTATTGTTACCGTAGACTTCATTTCTTCTGACGATGCTTCTCAGCTCCTTGCTCCTTCCACTACCAAGTTGAACAGCAGCCACCATTGCAATGTCAGTAACTCAAGTCTAGGTTTTCCTTATTCCCTGTGGTTAAGCCAAAATTTTACTTCATTAACTTTTCCTTCCTTTCTAGTAATTATAGAACTAATAGATCATTTGTTCAGGATGACCAATCAGTGAGTGATTGGCCAAAGGCCACTTTAAGGGCCAATGTCCTATTATGTAGAAACTAAAAATGAACCCCCCGCCTTAGCCCATTCAGGCTACTATAACAATACCACAGATTGGCAGCATATAAACAACAGAATTTTATTTCTCACAGTTATGGAGGCTGGAAGAGCAAGGTGCCGGCAGATTCAGTATCTGGTGAGGGTCTTCTTCCTGGTTCACAGATGGCCCTCTTTTGCTGGGTCCTCAAATGGCAGAAAGGGGCAAGGGAGTGCTCTGACGTCTCATTATAAGGGTACTAATGCCATTCAAGAGGGCTCCAAACTTATGACCTAATCACCCAGCAAAGCACCCCCCTCAACATCATCACATTGGGCTTTAGGATTTCAACATATGAATTGAGGGGCAGGCACAAAACTTCAGTCCATAGCACCCACCAAAGGATTTATGTAGAGTATTATGTTCACGATCTGTTGTTGGATCTGTTTCACAACACTAGCAGGAAATGGGTCATTGATTGCTCTCTCTCATTTGCAACCTAAACTTTGGAGGCAAAACCTTCAATGAAAGTGTGTCTAGAATGAGGAGGAGTGTTGGAGTTCTCTGCAGCTATATGGCTCACTCTGCTGGTCTACGGAGCCCACCTCTGACCTGTATGGCTGTCCTGATTAGAAAAACAAAAAAGTGAACTCAAGAGGATAATTCCAGCACACATCCTGAAAGAGATAGAAGAACATTAATTTTTTTTCTTTCAGGGCTCTTGAGAATCATCAAAATTCCTATTAAATGAAAATACCATGACCCAGCTATCAATATAAACATTTAGTGGTTGATTAACACTTAATTTGAAAAAGGATAGTAGAGTCAGCTGATTCTACAGATCTTCACTATTTGGACAGGGGCAGGCTTGGGTTTTAAATGGCGACCAGAGCCAAACTTGTCTTATAACATAAATGCATCCGGAGCAGAGCCAAGGTCTGTCAATTAATTAAATACTCCTACATCAGGACTGTTCATGTCTATTTTGGGCATGTGTGTGGTAGGTATGGGGGATAGAGGGTTTCATTTGTGTGTGTATGTGTATTTTTTACTGATTCATCAGCTAGGATAATGTATATTCCCTTTTTCTACTTGATTTAGACTAATTCTGTATTTCTTTTAAAACATTATTTTTGTCACATCTTAAACATTACATAATTGTTCCCAGAGGGCATGGATGTTCACTTCTTTATCTTTTTTTATCTTTTTAGCTTCCAATATCTCAGTTAAAGATGGAAAAGGAGCAGTACTAACTAGAGATTTTTTTTGGTTGTTCTGCAGGACCCTAGAGTTGTCCTCGCCACATGGTCCTGTCTGTGTAGCTCTACAAGGAAATTCAGGCTGAGGAGCACTGAGCAGAATCTGGAAATTACTATGACTCCTTGCAAAATACCATTAAAACTCCTTTCACTTTGCCATTACATTGAACAATTTCCCATCAAAGTGTAGAAATCACAGGGGCTGGCCCCAAGGCATAGTGGTTAAGTTTGGCACTCTCCGCTTCAGCAGCCCAGGTTTGCAGGTTCAGATCCCAGGCACGGACCTACACCACTTGTCAGCCATGCTGTGGTGGTGACCCACATACAAAATGAAGGAAGATTGGCACAGATGTTAGCTCAGGGCAAATCTTCCTCACCAGAAAAAAGGAGTAGAAATCATAATATTTGGGAATTCTAAAAATATGCTAGATGATACATTAATAGGAATTTTGTATTGCTAGTTGCACATACTCAAAGTAAAAAAGATATGAAAAAGAGAAAAAATCTAAATTCAGCAATGTTAGTTAACTTCACGTGTTATTACAAAACTTCCTTTTTCTTTTTTTGTTGAGGAAGATTTGCCCTGAGCTAACTGCTGCCAGTCCTCCTCTTTTTGCTGAGGAAGGCTGGCCCTGAGCTAACATCAGTGCCTATCTTCCTCTCCTTTATGTGGGATGCCTTCCACAGCATGGCTTGTCAGGTGGTACCATGTCCGCACCTGGGATCTAAGCCAGTGAACCCCAGGCAGCTGAAGCAGAATGTGAGAACTTAACCACTGAGCCACCCAGCTGGTCCCCAAAATTCCTTTCTGATCATCAGGAACCATGGAAGAACTCTTCCATATCATTTATGTGTGTGTGTGTGTGTACAGACAGTATTCAGAAGGGACGGGTGCTCATTGCAATCTCTTCCTAATTGTTCACTTACATTCTTGCTTTCAAAAAAGGATGTTGCAAAACAAAATAACAAAATAAAACCCAAAGTTTATATAGGAAAAGGAATAGGAGAAAGTTTTTCTGTTGTTGCTTTTTAATTGAGGTCATATTGGCTTATAACATTGTGTAAATTTCAGGTGTACGTTATTATATTTCAGTTTCTGCATAGATTGCATCATGTTCACCACCAATAGTCTAATTTTTATCCATTTGTTTTCAATTGGCCAATATTCTCGGAGCAACCAATCAGGTGGACAGAAAAAGCCCAAGCCTTGGATAACGACAGGAGACACTCTAATCAGAAAGAACACAAGCTTGGAGTCAGCAAAACCTTGGTTCATATCTCAGCTCTTCAATTTAAAAACTCTGTGATCCTAGAAAGTCACTTAAGCTCTTCAACTTCAGAATCCCTTTTATCAACAATTTGATGGTAGTATCATCAGGAATATTAAATATTTAAATAGCCAACATTTCAAAGTGCCCAGTGCATAAGAAATGGGCAGAGAAGGCCCGGACTGAAGCTCATGGTCAAAGGACAAGCATTTCCCCTGCCATCAAGAGACACAGTCCAACCCATTTCCCCAGGATCACCTTCAATCCTGCCCAGGGGAGAAGTGCCCACTTGCTCCTTCTCTGCCTCCAAGATGACAAGGAAGCAGAGGAAGGTTTTTGCTTTGCAATTCCCCAGCATCAAATAAAAGGAGAAAATCTGTTCTTAATTTTTTGCACAGTCATTGGATATGTTTTTTTTTTCCTCTCAAATGTACGAAAAGGACTTCTGACATTTATAGGGAGAGATGTGAATACTGTTCTCTGAAGAATAATAAGTGAGGCAGTGATTCTGCTTTCACACCAGGTCCCGGACCACCAGCTCTGGTCCAGAGATGCCTGCAGGTGAGGAATTGGTATGCAGCATGCGGGGAGAGAGGGGCGTCTGGGTGGTGGAGGCGGGAGGTATAATCAAGCTAAATGTGTCTAGTCTGAGGGAAAAAGGTTATTAATATTCCAGTGAAAACTCCAGTGGAATTCATTTCATGAAACTCTATTTCCTTTGACTTTTTTTTTAAGTGCTTCAGGATAATCCTTCGCAAGTTAAGGCCTCTCTTATGGACATGTGCCATGGGCCACAGAAAGCAATATACATGTGTTGTGAAGCAGTTCATATAACTAATTACTTAATAAATCAGACAAAAGGCTAGTGAAATATAGTCTGTAGCCAGTGATCACCCATTTATTTACTGATTTCTTGTTTCATTCATAAAAATAGAGTGGATAGTCTATTCAATTTAGCTTCATTCATTCCCTCAGCACATCATTAGGAGCCCTGGAAAACCACACTGGGTAAAGGAATAGAATACAACGCAACATGGAAACCACACTGAGCAAGGGCTCAGGATCACAGGAGCTGTGTCGAAGTCTTAATTTCATGATCTTCAAATGGTAAGTAATAAACAGCCACACATGATTTCTCACATAGTGACATGAGCTAGAGGAGGACATCAAAGATGTAAAGGGCTGCATGTGGTATGTTGTCTCTCTCTGTTCTTCAGAAGGTTATCATTTGCATTGATCCTGAATAACTTTTAAACAAATCATTGAAATCCTTTATCTAAATGACAATAACAATTAATAATATGACTCAATTACAACATACACAGAACCATTTCTAATGAAATGCTATATATGCTTTTATATGCTATAATGCTGTTAAAATAAAAGATGCAGACTAGGAAATGTTGTTAGGCAAAAAAATTAAAATCTTGTTTTAATTTGCATTTCTTTAATTGCTACTAGGGGTAGAGTGGACATGCAGTATTCCAAATATTTGATGCCTCTGCGTGTGTGCAATTTATACTTTTAAAGAATCTAATACACTATGAGATATTTGAGATTTAGAACTATTCCTCATTCACTTTCAAATGGCTAGTGCTTAGCAAATTGCATAGTGTATAAAAATCAGTTCTAAAATTATTTGTTGAATATTCTACACTGTATTTTAAATTAAGTGATAAAAATAAGAAACAGGACAGAGTTCTGAGGAACTTTCCAAGGGAGCATCTTCTGGTGTGATATAATCCATTAATCAGATCTCCATGGATACTGTCATTTCCAATTCTGTCAACCAATTCCAAATTCCAAATTCACCGTCTACGTATGTGAAAATTCCTAAAATCCAAATATACCTGATTTCTCTGACCAGGAGTTCTGTTTACCATGTCAAGGAAGAAGAAACATGGATTAAACTGACTACTTTTAACCTATTTTTTTTAACCTATTTTCTAAATCTCATGTGTTCATTTTAACAATGAGTTCTCAATTAATGCTAAAAAAACCAATAACAAGTTACCAGTTTATAGGTTGTAAATTATGTCTTCTTTGCATTTTTGAAACTAGGACCTCTATTTGTTCACTGATTGTCAGCCAGTCAGCTTGCAGTGACATAACTCATCTTGACTTCTCAAGGATCACAGACTATGCGTTGGTGACCTCACCTGAAAGTGCTCCATCTGTGCTATGACACGACTCGGACAGGCACATGAAATTAGTAAAGCCAGTAACAGAACCACTTTTCAGGATAGGTATTCATCTCCAATAAGCAGCAAATAATAGTAATAATGGTTTGCAATAGTTCTTGAACACAGAGAAGTGTAAAGAATCTGGTAAATACAACGTGCTGGGCTGGGGCTGTGGCTGCTCAGAGCATCTTTCGGTCCATGTCCCTTTGGATTCTTCAATTAGGAGTCCAGTTGCAGCCAGTCTCCTCTCTGTCCTTCAGAAAGACCTCCGTTGCAATCCCTGTTTCCATTCTTGCTGTGTGATGGTGGTCAGACCAGCAGAGGAGCCCCTGAATTCTGAGGGCCTTGGGTTGACTTCATTGACTCTTCTCTTCTCTGGGCTTGCCCTGATCTTTCCTCCTCTGTGTTTGTGTGCTTCTTTGTTTTCTGGGCTCACCTCATCATGCTGGGCTCACTCAGGAGATGTCACATCTCATCACCTTATAAAAACCTTCTGTATCTCAACAACATCCACTAATGCATTTGAACAATATTGTGTGGTTACACCTACAGAAAAATCAGTTCTAAATGTCTTTCCTGCTACTTTAGATACAATAATAAGTCGCATTGAACCTGTGTTGTGATTGTGTATTGGGTGCTTTCACGTGACCACAATGGCCTGTCCAGGTAGGTATTACTACTGCCTTTTTGAAAATAAAAAGACTTGACTCAAGGAGACTTACCAAGGGTAATTCTCTAAATTGCAGTCTGGTGAGGGATTGTGGCCTGGTTGACCTGATGTCAGATCTTACTTTTTTACCAGATATGTGTGATCTTCCTGCTTATTTAAATTTCATTTTCAAAAGTGAGTTCATTGGGGCTGAAAGGCAGCATAAGAAAGTGTAAAGAATACTGAACCAGTTACACTGTTTCTTGACCCAAACTTTACACCAATCCACTGTGTAACTGGGATCATGGCCTAAGTATCGCTAGGCCCTATTATCCTCATCTGTCAAGTGAAGTTGAACCAAGTGATTTAAAAACTCTTATATATCTAAAAGCGTGTCTACACAGTCTACAATTCTATTTATTTTTCCAGCCGTGCATGACAAATAAATTTATTCATAAGATTTTTATTGATATGGTATAGGGGGAAAACTTGCATTCAAACCATGGTTCAGATCATCAGACCTTTATACAAGCATTTCTTCCTTCGTGTTCTACCTCCAACCTCCTCATCTTCTCCCATCCTCACAATAGTTCAATACACAGACACATCCTCACGTGCACCAAAGCACGCAAGCAGGCATTCACACAGCATCCCTCCAGGACTTCTCCTAAGGGCCACCATAGGTCTTGGCAGGCTTTCAATTAACTTGGCTACTTCTTACTTAAGTTAGAAAGGAGGAGGGAAAAGGAGGACAGCACTGGGATGAGAGAGGAAGAAGATGCAAGTTGGGGGCAGAAGAGAACCACAAGCAGAGCCAGGTAAAACTTTGGCTCTTTCTTCTGCAAATCCCCCCTCCTGACTGCTTGGCATCTCCCACTAAGGATTCTGCATCTCTAAAATCAGGCTGTGAGGACTAGCTAGAACTTTTCTTGGCCATCTGAGTGGCCAAAGAATGAAGCTTGGAATACTCATTCAAAAATAATGTTTCTACTTGTTAAGCCAACATAATGCCACATGGAAGAACTTCCAGCATATTTATCATTACCCTCTATCTCCACCTTAACTGTCAGGTATTGAAATTCAAGGATATTCAACAGAGAAAAAAGGGGATTAAAAAAAGTAGTCACAAAATCAGAGAATGTTAAGAACTGGGAGGTCCTTAGAGGTTCCACTGCTCTTAGGATGAATGTTCTGATGACAGTTGACAAGTCCCTCTGTGAGAGGGCTCTTAACTACACCTCTCTTCTTAGACCCCATCAGGCACACTGTTCATCTTTCAGCTCCTTGAATAGAGTCAAGCTGTTTCCTGCCTCATGACACTGGTACAGAATGATTTCTGTGCTCAGAAGTCTACTCCTTAGGTTCCTCTCATGACTGTCTCCTCCAAGTATCTGCTGAAATGTTGACTTCTCACCTGCCATCCCTGATCATCATGACCACTGTAGCCCGCTCAGCTCTTTGACATTATGTAATGGATGTGTACATTTCCTTGTTGTTGTTGTTTTGTCCTTTCTTCCACATTAGATTGAATGTCCATGAGGTCCAAGGCCATGTCTATCTCGCTGGTTGCTGAAGACCATGCTTACCACCATGGCTGGAATGGAGTAGGCACAAAGTATATAATGGTAAAGGTCATGAACCATCTTTTTCTCCAATCAAGTCATGTTTTGAAGGGGCAAGAGGTCTGTCTAAGGCTACATGGCTAGTTAGTCAGGGGCAAAAGCAAGCTAGGATTTCAAGGCAGGTCTTCTGACTATAAAACTAATGCTATTTCTGTGAGGCTCTGCTGCTATGCCACAACAGATGTATTAGCTCAGTATTTTCTTCTCTGACTTCCTTATATATTAATAATAAGGTTTACATCTCCTTATCTGATTATAATTAAACAGTTATTTAATTCCTAAGTCTAATTTTGTGATATACTCTGATCCTTGGTCCTAGCCTGAGCCTTGTAATCACCACTCCTCAAGATACGTCAAATGATATCACGGATGCCATGAAATTCTTATTAAACTTTGAGATATGATTAATGTCATAAAGGCTTTAAGTGAGAGCTTTTTAGTAATTGAGATGGCAGAGTGTTCTATTTCAAAAGATGTGAGACTCACCCTCTTATAGGCACGCAATGCTAAGTACCTCAAAGACTGTGAGCCAAACAACACTGGGAATATTAATAAATCTAGATGTAACTCAAGATACACGGCATGTAGCCTCACATGGCCATGTTTATGGATGGAAATACAAAGGTTCTGGGGGACGTAGTGATTTGCTCAATATCATGCTGTTAAGTCTGTGGCAAAAATGACACCAAAAATCTGGTCTCCTAACACTGCACTTGGTATAATTTTCACTGAAAATAGCAATTTCCAGAGAACCAAGGTGTAAAAGGAAACAATAATTTGTGGGGGATCTTTCCTGGCTCCTTCCTATTAGAAATTGCAGGGATTCACTCCTCCCATCCTTCAGCAATACCCCACCCCCTCAAGCACACAGATTAGGCTGTTCCCTCAGCCTCCATCTGCTTCAAACTCACACATCCTCTCCTCACTTCACTGTCTCTTCAACTCATCGTCCTTTGACTGCTGCCCCCGCCTCATTACACCCTCCCTCCTGCGACTCGCTCTCACTGCACTGGACAACATCGAATTCCGGGAGACAAGTTCAGTCCTTACTTTACTTGAAATTTCATTTATTCAAACACTTATGAAGCACCTACTGTGCTTCAAGTACTCTCCTAAGCATGTTACAACATTAACTCATTCAATCTTCATAACGGTCTTTCAGAATATGTATCATTTTTATCATCCCCATTTTACAGATGAGGATTTGCATCACAGAGAGGATAATCACTTGCCCACAGCTAAACAAAGGTGTAGTTCAGACTCAGCAAGCCCTCATGTCCAGGCTGCCTCTTTTTTTGTTTTATTGTAGTAAGAACAATTAACATGAGACCTATCCCTTTAATATATTTTTAAGTGTTCAATCCGATATTGTTATCCATAGGCAAAATGTTACACAACAGGTCTCTAGAATTTATTCGTTTTACATAACTGGAACTTTATACCTGTTGAACAGCAACTCCCTGTTTCCCCCCAACCCTCAGTCCATGGCAACTGCCATTCTCCTCTGTTTCCATGAGTTTCACTACTTTAGACATCTCACATAAGTGCTACCATGCAGTCTTTGTCTGTGTCTGATTTATTTTACTTAGTATAATGTCCACCAGGTTCATCCATGTTGTCACATAAAATAGAGGGATATCCTTCTATTTTAAGGCTGAATGATATTCCATTGGGTGTTTATACCACACTTTCTTTATCCACTCTTTGATCAGAATTGACATTTAGATTTTTTCCATGCCTTGACTATTGTGAATAATGCTGCAACAAACACAGGAGTGCAGAGATCTCTATGAGATCCCGTTTTCATTTCCTTTAGATATATATATTCTGCATGGGTATCTAGAAGTGTGATTTCTGGATCGTACAGTCATTCTGTTTTTAATTTTTTGTGGAGACTCCATACTGTTTTCCATAGTGACTGCACCATTTTGTTTGCACACCAACAGTGCCCGAGGTTTCCAATTTCTCCACATCCTCCTGGCACTTGTTATCTTTTGATTTTTTTGGCAATAGCCATCCTCACAGGTGTGAGGTAATTTCTCAAGCCTTGAGGAGTGAGGAACACACCTTCCTTTCTTGCTCTTTTCTCCTGATTTCACTCTCTCTCTGTTTTCTCCCATCCTTTTGGTTGCTCAGTCTTCTTTTCAGGTTCCTTTTCTAGAGCTATTTCTTACACAAGAGTGTTGCTGGGGATTCTGTCCCGGGGCCTCTTTGTGTACTCTCTGGACACCCACTGCTACTGCTGTAGTCAAAGGGTGGTGCTTCAGGTGCCATTCACAGCCCAACTGCCTCCAAATTTGTGTTCTCAGTGCCGACTTCTTGCCTGGAATCCACACACATGTACACACCTGCTGCTTTCAATCTTAACTTACCTGTCCATGCAGAACTCAAGCACACATTTGAAAATACTGACCTCTCCTCTCCTCCCCAAAAGCCCTGC